>NC_091165.1:50268839-50430309 GCF_040958095.1 Procambarus clarkii | reverse complement strand
TATGTTTTTTGTATTTTTGCTGATTTGTTAGTAAATAATAAAAGAAATATAAATTATTTGATTTTTTTACCCTTAAATTGGTTTTAATATTTAAATTGAAAACACTAATATAATATAAAAAATTTATTATTTAAAATATTTAAAATATTTAAATATATTTAAAATAAATATTTTTTATTTTCAAGAAATTTAACTTTAAACACAAAGATGTGAAAATGGTTCAGATAAGGCTCAAACCTTTCACAAGAGATTCATATTGGTGTATGAATGGATTATGAATGACTCATGTTAGGAGTGTAAGTTGCCACAACATCTCAAATTAGTGTTAGATACATATGTCTTGGTTATAAGTTTTGGAAACCTATTTAAGTCCACACACAATATCGTATCTGATACGATAAAACAAACGTTTCCAATACTTTCAAATACTTTCCAGATATGTTGTGGCAACCTAAAATTGTTTGCTGGGTTGAGCCTCTGCATCCCTCTCTTGAGCCTCTGAATCCCTCTTTTGAGCCTCTGCATCACTCTCTCGAGCCACTGCATCACTATCTTGAGCCTCTGCATCACTCTCTTAAGCATCTGCATCCATCTCTTGAGCCTCTGAATCCCTCTCTTGAGCCTCTGCATCACTCTCTTGAGCCTCTGCATCACTCTCTTGAGCCTCTACATCACTCTCTTGAGCCTCTGCATCACTCTCGTAAGCCTCTGCATCACTCTCTTGAGCCTCTGCATAA
Organism: Procambarus clarkii; assembly: GCF_040958095.1. Lineage (NCBI taxonomy): Eukaryota > Metazoa > Arthropoda > Malacostraca > Decapoda > Cambaridae > Procambarus > Procambarus clarkii. The sequence goes on along the minus strand of NC_091165.1, from coordinate 50,429,572 downwards.
CTCTCTTGAGTCTCTGCATCACTCTCTTGAGCCTCGGCATCCCTCTCTTGAGCTTCTGCAACACTCTCATCAGCCTCTGCATCCCTCTCTTGAGCCTATGAATCCCTCTTTTGAGCCTCTGCATCACTCACTCGAGCCTCCGCATCATTCTCTTGATCTCTTGAGCCTCTGCATCACTCTCTTGAGCCTCTGCATCACTCTCTTCAGCCTCTGCATCCCTCTCTTGAGCCTCTGCATCACTCTCCTGAGCCTCAGCATCACCCTCTTAGGCCTCTGCATCCTTATTTTGAGCCTCTGCATCACTTATTGTGGGCTTCTGCATCTCTCACTTCAGCCTCTGCATCACTCTCTTGAGCTTCTGCATCTCTCTCTTGGGCCTCTGCATCACTCTCGTAAGCCTCTGCATCACTCTCTTGAGCCTCGGCATCCCTCTCTTGAGCCTCTGCAACACTCTCATCAGCCTCTGCATCCCTCTCTTGAGCCTCAGAATTCCTCTTTTGAGCCTCTGCATCACTCACTCGAGCCTCTGCATCACTCTCTTGAGCCTCTGCAACCCTCTCTTGAGCCTCAGAATTCCGCTTTTGAGCCTCTGCATCACTTACTCGAGCCTCTGCATCACTCTCTTGAGCCTCTGCATCCCTCTCTTGAGCCTCTGAATCCCTCTTTTGAGCCTCTGCATCACTCTCTCGAGCCTCTGCATCACTCTCTTGAGCCTCTGCATCCTTCTCTTAAGCATCTGCATCCATCTCTTAAGCCTCTGAATCCCTCTCTTGAGCCTCTGCATCGCTCTCTTGAGCCTCTGCATCACTCTCATGAGCCTCTACATCCCTCTCTTGAGCCTCTGCATCACTCTCGTAAGCCTCTGCATCACTCTCTTGAGCCTCTGCATCCCTCTCTTGAGCCCCTGCATCCCTCTCTTATGCCTCTGCATCACTCTCTTAAGCCTCTGCATCACTCTCTTGAGCCTCGGTATCCCTCTCTTATACCTCTGCACCACTCTCTTGAGCCTCTTCATCACTCTCTTCAATCTTTGCATCCTTCTCTTGAGCCTCGCATTATTCTCCTAAGCCTCTGCATCACTCTCTTGAGCTTCTGCATCACTCTCTTGAGCCTCTGCATCCCTCTCTTAAGCCTCTGCATCACTCTCATAAGACTCTGCATCACTCTCTTTAGCCTTTTCATCACTCTCTTGAGCCTCTGCATCACTCTCTTGTGCCTCTCTATCACTCTCTTAATCCTCTGCATCACTCTCCTGAGCTCCTGCATCACTCTCTTGAGCCTCAGCATCACTCTCTTGAGCCTCTGCATCCCTCTCTTGAGCCTCTGCATCATTCTCCCAAGCCTCTACATCACTCTCTTGAGCCTTTGCATCACTCTCTTCAGCCTCTGCATCACTCTCTTTGCCTCTGCATCCCTCTTTTCATCCTCTGCATCACTCTCCTGAGCCTCTGCATCACCCTCTTAAGCCTCTGCATCCCTATTTTGAGCCTCTGCATCACATATTGTGGGCTTCTCCATCTCTCACTTCGGCTCTGCATCACTCTTGAGCCTCTGCATCCCTCTCTTGGGCCTCTGCATCACTCTCTGGAGCCTATGCATCACTCTCTGAGCTTCTGCATCTCTCTTGAGCCTCTACATCCCTATCTAGAGCCTCTGCATCACTCTCGTAAGCCTCTGCATCACTCTCTTGAGCCTCTGCATAACTCTCTTGAGTCTCGCATCACTCTCTTGAGCCTCGGCATCTCTCTCTTCAGCCTCTGCAACACTCTCATCAGCCTCTGCATCCTCTCTTGAGCCTCAGAATTCCTCTTTTGAGCCTCTGCATCACTCACTCGAGCCTCTGCATCACTCTCTTGAGCCTCTGCATCCCTCTCTTGAGCCTCTGAATCCTCTTTTGAGCCTCTGCATCACTCTCTCGAGCCTCTGCATCACTCTCTTGAGCCTCTGCATCACTCTCTTAAGCATCTGCATCCATCTCCTAAGCCTCTGAATCCCTCTCTTGAGCCTCTGCATCACTCTCTTGAGCCTCTGCATCACTCTCTTGAGCCTCTACATCCCTCTCTTGAGCCCTCTGCCATCACTCTCGTAAGCCTCTGCATCCCTCTCTTGAGCCTCTGCTTCCTTCTACTTGAGCCCCTGCATCCCTCTCTTATGCCTCTGCATCACTCTCTTAAGCCTCTGCATCACTCTCTTGAGCCTCGGTATCCTCTCTTATGCCTCTGCACCACTCTCTTGAGCCTCTTCATCACTCTCGTTCAATCTTTGCATCCCTCTCAATTGACCTCTGCATTATTCTCCTAAGCCTCTGCATCACTCTCTTGAGCTTCTGCATCACTCTCTGAGCCTCTGCATCCCTCTCTTAAGCCTCTGCATCACTCTCATAAGACTCTGCATCACTCTCCTGAGCTCCTGCATCACTCTCTTGAGCCTCTGCATCACTCTCTTGAGCCTCTGCATCCCTCTCTTGAGCCTCTGCATCATTCTCCTAAGCCTCTGCATCACTCTCTTAAGCCTCTGCATCCCTCTCATCAGCCTCTGCATCCCTCTCTTGAGCCTTTGCATCACTCTCTTGAGCCTCTGCATCACTCTCTTGAGCCTTTGCATTACTCTTTTGAGTCTCTGCATCCCTCTCTTAAGCCTCTGCATCCCCTGTCTTGAGCCTCTGCCTCACCCTCTTGAGACCCTGCTTCACTCTCTTGAGCCTCTGCATCCCTCTCTTAAGCCTCTGCAACACTCTCTTCAGCCTCTGCATCACTCTCTTAAGCCTCTGCATCCCTCTCTTCATCCTCTGCATCATTCTCTTGAGCCTCTGCATCACTCTCTTCAGCCTCTGCAACACTCTCTTGAGCCTCTGCATCATTCTCTGGAGCCTCTGAAACCCTCTCTTCATCCTCTGCATCACTCTCTTGAGCCTCTGCAACACTCTCTTCAGCCTCTGCATCACTCTCCTAAGCCTCGGGATCCCTCTCGTGAGACTCTGAATCCCTCTCTTGAGCCTCTGCATCCCTATTAAGACTCTGCAACAACTCTCTTAAGCCTCTGCATCACTCTATTGGAGCTTCTGCATAACTCTCTTGAGCCTCTAATCCCTCTCTTCAGCCTCTGCATCACTCTCTTGGAGCCTCTTCATCACTCTCTTGAGCCTCTGCATAACTCTCTTGAGTCTCTGCATCACTCTCTTGAGCCTCTGCATCACTTTCTTCATCCTCTGCCTAACTCTCTTGAGCATCTGCATCCCTCTCTTGAGCCTCTGCATCCCTCTCTTTGAGCCTCTGCAACACTCTCTTCAGCCTCTGCATCACTCTCCTAAGCCTCGGGATCCCTCTCGTGAGACTCTGAATCCCTCTCTTGAGCCTCTGCCTCCCTCTCTTGAGCCTCTGCAAACACTCTCTTCAGCCTCTGCATCACTCTCCTAAGCCTCTGAATCCCTCTCGTGAGACTCTGAATCCCTCTCTTGAACCTCTGCGTCATTCTCTCGAGGGTCTGCATCATTCTCTTGATCCTCTGCATCACTCTCTTGAGACTTTACATCACTCTCTTGAGACTTTACATCACTCTCTTCATCCTCTGCATCACTCTCTTGAGGCCTCTGCATCATTCTCTTGAGCCTCTGAAACCCTCTCTTCATCCTCTGCATCACTCTCTTGAGCCTCTGTATAACTCTCTTAAGCCTCTGCATTCCTCTCTTCATCCTCTGCATCACTCTCTTGAGCCTCTGCATTACTCTCTTAAGCTTCTGCATCACTCTCTTCATCTTCTACATCATATTTTTGAGGCCTCTGCATTACTCTCTTAAGCCCTCTGCATCCCTCTCTTCATCCTCTGCATCACTCTCTTGAGCCTCTGCATTTACTCTCTTAAGCATCTGCATCACTCTCTTGAGCCTTTCCATCACTCTCTTAAGCCTCTGCATCACTCTCGTGAGCCTCTGCATCCCTCTCTTGAGCCCCTGCGTCCCTCTCTTATGCCTCTGCATCACTCTCTTAAACCTCTGCGGCACTCTCTTGAGCCTCTGCGTCCCTCTCCTATGCCTCTGCATCACTCTCTTAAGCCTCTGCATCACTCTCTTGAGCCTCGGCATCCCCTCTCTTGAGCCTCTGCAACACTCTCATCAGCCTCTGCATCCCTCTGTTGAGCCTCAGAATTCTCATTTGAGCCTCTGCATCACTCACTCGAGCCTCTGAATCCCTCTCATGAGCCTCTGCATCATTCTCTTGAGCCTCTGCATCACTCTCTTGAGCCTCTGCATCACTCCTTGAGCCTCTGCATCCCTCTTTTCATCCTCTGCATCACTCCCTTGAGCCTCTGCATCACTCAATCTTCAGCCTCTGCATCCTTCTCTTGAGCCTCTGCATCACTCACCTGAGCCTCTGCATCACCCTCTTAAGCCTCTGCATCCCTATTTTGAGCCTCTGCATCACTTATTGTGGGCTTCTGCATCTCTCACTTCAGCCTCTGCATCACTTATTGTGGCTTCTGCATCTCTCACTTCAGCCTCTGCATCACTCTCTTGAGCCTCTGCATCACTCTCCTGAGCTTCTGCATCACTCTCTTGAGCTTCTACATCCCTCTCTTGAGCCTCTGCATCACTCTCGAAGTTTCTGCATCATTCTCTTTAGCCTCTGCATAACTCTCTTGAGTCTCTGCATCACTCTCTTGAGCCTCAGCATCCCTCTCTTGAGCCTCTGCATCACTCACTCGAGCCTCTGCATCACTCTCTTCAGCCTCTGCATCCCTCTCTTGAGCCTCTGCATCACTCTCCTGAGCCTCTGCATCACCCTCTTAAGCCTCTGCATCCCTTTTTTGAGCCTCTGCAATCACTTATTGTGGCTTCTCCATCTCTCACTTCAGTCTCTGCATCACTCTCTTAAGCCTCTGCATCCCTCTCATGAGCCTCTGCATCCCTCTCTTGAGCCTTTGCATCACTCTCTTGAGCCTCTGCATCACTCTCTTGAGCCTTTGCATACTCTTTTGAGTCTCTGCATCCCTCTCTTAAGCCTCCTGCATTCCCTGTCTTGAGCCTCTGCATCACCCTCTTGAGCCCCTGCTTCACTCTCTTGAGCCTCTGCATCCCTCTCTTAAGCCTCTGCAACACTCTCTTCAGCCTCTGCATCACTCTCTTAAGCCTCTGCATCCCTCTCTTCATCCTCTGCATCATTCTCTTTAGCCTCTGCATCACTCTCTTCAGCCTCTGCAACACCTCTCTTGAGCCTCTGCATCCCCTCTATTAAGACTCTGCACAACTCTCTTAAGCCTCTGCATCACTCTATTGAGCTTCTGCATAACTCTCTTGAGCCTCTACATCCCTCTCTTCAGCCTCTGCATCACTCTCTTGAGCCTCTTCATCACTCTCTTGAGCCTCTGCATAACTCTCTTGAGTCTCTGTATCACTCTCTTGAGCCTCTGCATCACTTTCTTCATCCTCTGCCTAACTCTTCTTGAGCATCTGCATCCCTCTCTTGTGCCTCTGCATCCCTCTCTTGAGCCTCTGCAACACTCTCTTCAGCCTCTGCATCACTCTCCTAAGCCTCTGGATCCCTCTCGTGAGTCTCTGAATCCCTCTCTTGAGCCTCTGCATCCCTCTCTTGAGCCTCTGCAACACTCTCTTCAGCCTCTGCATCACTCTCCTAAGCCTCTGAATCCCTCTCGTGAGACTCTGAATCCCTCTCTGGAGCCTCTGCGTCATTCTATCGAGGGTCTGCATCATTCTCTTGATCCTCTGCATCACTCTCTTGAGACTTTACATCACTCTCTTGAGACTTTACATCACTCTCTTCATCCTCTGCATCACTCTCTTGAGCCTCTGCATCATTCTCTTGAGCCTCTGAAACCCTCTCTTCATCCTCTGCATCACTCTCTTGAGCCTCTGCGTCACTCTCTTGAGCCCCTGCGTCCCTCTCCTATGCCTCTGCATCACTCTCTTAAGCCTCTGCATCACTCTCTTGAGCCTCGGCATCCCTCTCTTGAGCCTCTGCAACACTCTCATCAGCCTCTGCATCCTCTCTTGAGCCTCAGAATTCTTCTTTTGAGCCTCTGCATCACTCACTCGAGCCTCTGAATCCCTCTCATGAGCCTCTGCATCATTCTCTTGAGCCTCTGCATCACTCTCTTGAGCCTCTGCATCACTCCCTTGAGCCTCTGCATCCCTCTTTTCATCCTCTGCATCACTCCCTTGAGCCTCTGCATCACTCTCTTCAGCCTCTGCATCCTTCTCTTGAGCCTCTGCATCACTCACCTGAGCCTCTGCATCACCCTCTTAAGCCTCTGCATCCCTATTTTGAGCCTCTGCATCACTTATTGTGGGCTTCTGCATCTCTCACTTCAGCCTCTGCATCACTCTCTTGAGCCTCTGCATCACTCTCCTAAGCCTCTGAATCCCTCTCGTGAGACTCTGAATCCCTCTCTTGAGCCTCTGCGTCATTCTATCGAGGGTCTGCATCATTCTCTTGATCCTCTGCATCACTCTCTTGAGACTTTACATCACTCTCTTGAGACTTTACATCACTCTCTTCATCCTCTGCATCACTCTCTTGAGCCTCTGCATCATTCTCTTGAGCCTCTGAAACCCTCTCTTCATCCTCTGCATCACTCTCTTGAGCCTCTGTATAACTCTCTTAAGCCTCTGCATTCCTCTCTTCATCCTCTGCATCACTTTCTTGAGCCTCTGCATTACTCTCTTAAGCTTCTGCATCACTCTCTTCATCTTCTACATCATTCTTTTGAGCCTCTGCATTACTCTCTTAAGCCTCTGCATCCCTCTCTTCATCCTCTGCATCACTCTCTTGAGCCTCTGCATTACTCTCTTAAGCATCTGCATCACTCTCTTGAGCCTTTGCATCACTCTCTTAAGCCTCTGCATCACTCTCGCGAGCCTCTTCATCCCTCTCTTGAGCCCCTGCGTCCCTCTCTTCTGCCTCTGCATCACTCTCTTAAGCCTCTGCGTCACTCTCTTGAGCCCCTGCGTCCCTCTCCTATGCCTCTGCATCACTCTCTTAAGCCTCTGCATCACTCTCTTGAGCCTCGGCATCCCTCTCTTGAGCCTCTGCAACACTCTCATCAGCCTCTGCATCCTCTCTTGAGCCTCAGAATTCTTCTTTTGAGCCTCTGCATCACTCACTCGAGCCTCTGAATCCCTCTCATGAGCCTCTGCATCATTCTCTTGAGCCTCTGCATCACTCTCTTGAGCCTCTGCATCACTCCCTTGAGCTTCTGCATCCCTCTTTTCATCCTCTGCATCACTCCCTTGAGCCTCTGCATCACTCTCTTCAGCCTCTGCATCCTTCTCTTGAGCCTCTGCATCACTCACCTGAGCCTCTGCATCACCCTCTTAAGCCTCTGCATCCCTATTTTGAGCCTCTGCATCACTTATTGTGGGCTTCTGCATCTCTCACTTCAGCCTCTGCATCACTCTCTTGAGCCTCTGCATCACTCTCCTGAGCTTCTGCATCACTCTCTTGAGCTTCTACATCCCTCTCTTGAGCCTCTGCATCACTCTCGAAAGTTTCTGCATCATTCTCTTAGCCTCTGCATAACTCTCTTGAGCCTCTGCATCACTCACTCGAGCCTCTGCATCACTCTCTTCAGCCTCTGCATCCCTCTCTTGAGCCTCTGCATCACTCTCCTGAGCCTCTGCATCACCCTCTTAAGCCTCTGCATCCCTATTTTGAGCCTCTGCATCACTTATTGTGGGCTTCTCCATCTCTCACTTCAGTCTCTGCATCACTCTCTTGAGCCTCTGCATCCCTCTTTTGGGCCTCTGCATCACTCTCTTGAGCCTATGCATCACTCTCTTGAGCTTCTGCATCACTCTCTTGAGCCTCTACATCCCTATCGTGAGCCTCTGCATCACTCTCGTAAGCCTCTGCATCACTCTCTTGAGCCTCTGCATAACTCTCTTGAGTCTCTGCATCACTCTCTTGAGCCTCGGCATCTCTCTCTTGAGCCTCTGCAACACTCTCATCAGCCTCTGCATCCCTCTCTTGAGCCTCAGAATTCCTCTTTTGAGCCTCTGCATCACTCACTCGAGCCTCTGCATCACTCTCTTGAGCCTCTGCATCCCTCTCTTGAGCCTCTGAATCCCTCTTTTGAGCCTCTGCATCACTCTCTCGAGCCTCTGCATCACTCTCTCGAGCCTCTGCATCACTCTCTTAAGCATCTGCATCCATCTCTTAAGCTCTGAATCCCTCTCTTGAGCCTCTGCATCACTCTCTTGAGCCTCTGCATCACTCTCTTGAGCCTCTACATCCCTCTCTTGAGCCTCTGCATCACTCTCGTAAGCCTCTGCATCCCTCTCTTGAGCCTCTGCATCCCTCTCTTGAGCCCCTGCATCCCTCTCTTATGCCTCTGCATCACTCTCTTAAGCCTCTGCATCACTCTCTTGAGCCTCGGTATCCCTCTCTTATGCCTCTGCACCACTCTCTTGAGCCTCTTCATCACTCTCTTCAATCTTTGCATCCCTCTCTTGAGCCTCTGCATTATTCTCCTAAGCCTCTGCATCACTCTCTTGAGCTTCTGCATCACTCTCTTGAGCCTCTGCATCCCTCTCTTAAGCCTCTGCATCACTCTCATAAGACTCTGCATCACTCTCCTGAGCTCCTGCATCACTCTCTTGAGCCTCTGCATCACTCTCTTGAGCCTCTGCATCCCTCTCTTGAGCCTCTGCATCATTCTCCTAAGCCTCTGCATCACTCTCTTAAGCCTCTGCATCCCTCTCATGAGCCTCTGCATCCCTCTCTTGAGCCTTTGCATCACTCTCTTGAGCCTCTGCATCACTCTCTTGAGCCTTTGCATTACTCTTTTGAGTCTCTGCATCCCTCTCTTAAGCCTCTGCATCCCCTGTCTTGAGCCTCTGCATCACCCTCTTGAGCCCCTGCTTCACTCTCTTGAGCCTCTGCATCCCTCTCTTAAGCCTCTGCAACACTCTCTTCAGCCTCTGCATCACTCTCTTAAGCCTCTGCATCCCTCTCTTCATCCTCTGCATCACTCTCTTGAGCCTCTGCATCATTCTCTTGAACCTCTGCATCCCTCTGTCAAGCCTCTACATCATTCTCTTGAGCCTCTGCATCACTCTCTTCAGCCTCTGCAACACTCTCTTGAGCCTCTGCATCCCCTCTATTAAGACTCTGCACAACTCTCTTAAGCCTCTGCATCACTCTATTGAGCTTCTGCATAACTCTCTTGAGCCTCTACATCCCTCTCTTCAGCCTCTGCATCACTCTCTTGAGCCTCTTCATCACTCTCTTGAGCCTCTGCATAACTCTCTTGAGTCTCTGCATCACTCTCTTGAGCCTCTGCATCACTCTCTTCATCCTCTGCCTAACTCTCTTGAGCATCTGCATCCCTCTCTTGAGCCTCTGCATCCCTCTCTTGAGCCTCTGCAACACTCTCTTCAGCCTCTGCATCACTCTCCTAAGCCTCTGGATCCCTCTCGTGAGACTCTGAATCCCTCTCTTGAGCCTCTGCATCCTTCTCTTGAGCCTCTGCATCACTCACCTGAGCCTCTGCATCACCCTCTTAAGCCTCTGCATCCCTATTTTGAGCCTCTGCATCACTTATTGCGGGCTTCTGCATCTCTCACTTCAGCCTCTGCATCACTCTCTTGAGCCTCTGCATCACTCTCCTGAGCTTCTGCATCACTCTCTTCAGCCTCTGCATCACTCTCTTGTGCCTCAGCATCCCTCTCTTGAGCCTCTGCATCACTCACTCGAGCCTCTGCATCACTCTCTTCAGCCTCTGCATCCCTCTCTTGAGCCTCTGCATCACTCTCCTGAGCCTCTGCATCACCCTCTTAAGCCTCTGCATCCCTATTTTGAGCCTCTGCATCACTTATTGTGGGCTTCTCCATCTCTCACTTCAGTCTCTGCATCACTCTCTTGAGCCTCTGCATCCCTCTCTTGGGCCTCTGCATCACTCTCTTGAGCCTATGCATCACTCTCTTGAGCTTCTGCATCACTCTCTTGAGCCTCTACATCCCTATCGTGAGCCTCTGCATCATTCTCGTAAGCCTCTGCATCACTCTCTTGAGCCTCTGCATTACTCTCTTAAGCTTCTGCATCACTCTCTTCATCTTCTACATCATTCATTTGAGCCTCTGCATTACTCTCTTAAGCCTCTGCATCCCTCTCTTCATCCTCTGCATCACTCTCTTGAGCCTCTGCATTACTCTCTTAAGCATCTGCATCACTCTCTTGAGCCTTTGCATCACTCTCTTAAGCCTCTGCATCACTCTCGTGAGCCTCTGCATCCCTCTCTTGAGCCCCTGCGTCCCTCTCTTATGCCTCTGCATCACTCTCTTAAGCCTCTGCATCACTCTCTTGAGCCCCTGCGTCCCTCTCCTATGCCTCTGCATCACTCTCTTAAGCCTCTGCATCACTCTCTTGAGCCTCGGCATCCCTCTCTTGAGCCTCTGCAACACTCTCATCAGCCTCTGCATCCCTCTCTTGAGCCTCAGAATTCTTCTTTTGAGCCTCTGCATCACTCACTCGAGCCTCTGAATCCCTCTCTTGAGCCTCTGCATCATTCTCTTGAGCCTTTGCATCACTCTCTTGAGCCTCTGCATCACTCCCTTGAGCCTCTGCATCCCTCTTTTCATCCTCTGCATCACTCCCTTGAGCCTCTGCATCACTCTCTTCAGCCTCTGCATCCTTCTCTTGAGCCTCTGCATCACTCACCTGAGCCTCTGCATCACCCTCATAAGCCTCTGCATCCCTATTTTGAGCCTCTGCATCACTTATTGTTGGCTTCTGCATCTTTCACTTCAGCCTCTGCATCACTCTCTTGAGCCTCTGCATCACTCTCCTGAGCTTCTGCATCACTCTCTTGAGCCTCTGCATCACTCTCGAAAGTTTCTACATCATTCTCTTTGGCCTCTGCATAACTCTCTTGAGTCTCTGCATCACTCTCTTGAGCCTCAGCATCCCTCTCTTGAGCCTCTGCATCACTCACTCGAGCCTCTGCATCACTCTCTTGAGCCTCTGCATCCCTCTCTTGAGCCTCTGAATCCCTCTTTTGAGCCTCTGCATCACTCTCTCGAGCCTCTGCATCACTCTCTTGAGCCTCTGCATCACTCTCTTAAGCCTCTGCATCCATCTCTTGAGCCTCTGAATCCCTCTCTTGAGCCTCTGCATCACTCTCTTGAGCCTCTGCATCACTCTCTTAAGCCTCTGCATCACTCTCTTAAGCTTCTGCATCACTCTCTTGAGCCTCTACATCCCTCTCTTGAGCCTCTGCATCACTCTCGTAAGCCTCTGCACCACTCTCTTGAGCCTCTGCATCCCTCGCTTGAGCCTCTGCATCACTCTCTTGAGCCTCTGCATCACCCTCATAAGCCTCTTTATCCCTATTTTGAGCCTCTGCATCACTATTTTAAGCCTCTGCATCCCTCTCTTGAGCCTTTGCATCACTCTCTTAAGCCTCTGCATCACTCTCGTGAGCCTCTGCATCCCTCTCTTGAGCCCTGCGTCCCTCTCTTATGCCTCTGCATCACTCTCTTAAGCCTCTGCATCACTCTCTTGAACCCCTGCGTCCCTCTCCTATGCCTCTGCATCACTCTCTTAAGCCTCTGCATCACTCTCTTGAGCCTCGGCATCCCTCTCTTGAGCCTCTGCAACACTCTCATCAACCTCTGCATCCCTCTCTTGAGCCTCAGAATTCTTCTTTTGAGCCTCTGCATCACTCACTCGAGACTCTGCATCACTCTCTTGAGCCTCTGCATCCCTCTCTTGAGCCTCTGAATCCCTCTTTTGAGCCTCTGCATCACTCTCTCGAGCCTCTGCATCACTCTCTTGAGCCTCTGCATCACTCTCTTAAGCATCTGCATCCATCTGTTAAGCCTCTGAATCCCTCTCTTGAGCCTCTGCATCACTCTCTTGAGCCTCTGCATCACTCTCTTGAGTCTCTACATCCCTCTCTTGAGCCTCTGCATCACTCTCGTAAGCCTCTTCATCACTGTCTTGAGCCTCTGCATCCCTCTCTTGAGCCCTTCATCCCTCTCTTATGCCTCTGCATCACTCTCTTAAGCCTCTGCATCACTCTCTTGAGCCTCGGTATCCCCTCTCTTATGCCTCTGCACCACTCTCTTGAGCCTCTTCATCACTCTCTTCAATCTTTGCATCCCTCTCTTGAGCCTCTGCATTATTCTTCTAAGCCTCTGCATCACTCTCTTGAGCTTCTGCATCACTCTCTTGAGCCTCTGCATCACTCACCTGAGCCTCTGCATCACCCTCTTAAGCCTCTGCATCCCTATTTTGAGCCTCTGCATCACTTATTGTGGGCTTCTGCATCTCTCACTTCAGCCTCTGCATCACTTATTGTGGGCTTCTCCATCTCTCACTTCAGTCTCTGCATCACTCTCTTAAGCCTCTGCATCCCTCTCTTGAGCCTCTGCATCCCTCTCTTAAGCCTCTGCAACACTCTCTTCAGCCTCTGCATCACTCTCTTAAGCCTCTGCATCCCTCTCTTCATCCTCTGCATCATTCTCTTGAGCCTCTGCATCACTCTCTTCAGCCTCTGCAACACTCTCTTGAGCCTCTGCATCCCCTCTATTAAGACTCTGCACAACTCTCTTAAGCCTCTGCATCACTCTATTGAGCTTCTGCATTACTCTCTTGAGCCTCTACATCCCTCTCTTCAGCCTCTGCATCACTCTCTTGAGCCTCTTCATCACTCTCTTGAGCCTCTGCATAACTCTCTTGAGTCTCTGTATCACTCTCTTGAGCCTCTGCATCACTTTCTTCATCCTCTGCCTAACTCTCTTGAGCATCTGCATCCCTCTCTTGTGCCTCTGCATCCCTCTCTTGAGCCTCTGCAACACTCTCTTCAGCCTCTGCATCACTCTCCTAAGCCTCTGGATCCCTCTCGTGAGACTCTGAATCCCTCTCTTGAGCCTCTGCATCCCTCTCTTGAGCCTCTGCAACACTCTCTTCAGCCTCTGCATCACTCTCCTATGCCTCTGAATCCCTCTCGTGAGACTCTGAATCCCTCTCTTGAGCCTCTGCGTCATTCTCTCGAGGGTCTGCATCATTCTCTTGATCCTCTGCATCACTCTCTTGAGACTTTACATCACTCTCTTGAGACTTTACATCACTCTCTTCATCCTCTGCATCACTCTCTTGAGCCTCTGCATCATTCTCTTGAGCCTCTGAAACCCTCTCTTCATCCTCTGCATCACTCTCTTGAGCCTCTGTATAACTCTCTTAAGCCTCTGCATTCCTCTCTTCATCCTCTGCATCACTTTCTTGAGCCTCTGCATTACTCTCTTAAGCTTCTGCATCACTCTCTTCATCTTCTACATCATTCTTTTGAGCCTCTGCATTACTCTCTTAAGCCTCTACATCCCTCTCTCCATCCTCTGCATCACTCTCTTGAGCCTCTGCATTACTCTCTTAAGCATCTGCATCACTCTCTTGAGCCTTTGCATCACTCTCTTAAGCCTCTGCATCACTCTCGTGAGCCTCTGCATCCCTCTCTTGAGCCCCTCCGTCCCTCTCTTCTGCCTCTGCATCACTCTCTTAAGCCTCTGCGTCACTCTCTTGAGCCCCTGCGTCCCTCTCCTATGCCTCTGCATCACTCTCTTAAGCCTCTGCATCACTCTCTTAATTGAGCCTCGGCATCCCTCTCTTGAGCCTCTGCAACACTCTCATCAGCCTCTGCATCCTCTCTTGAGCCTCAGAATTCTTCTTTTGAGCCTCTGCATCACTCACTCGAGCCTCTGAATCCCTCTCATGAGCCTCTGCATCATTCTCTTGAGCCTCTGCATCACTCTCTTGAGCCTCTGCATCACTCCCTTGAGCCTCTGCATCCCTCTTTTCATCCTCTGCATCACTCCCTTGAACCTCTGCATCACTCTCTTCAGCCTCTGCATCCTTCTCTTGAGCCTCTGCATCACTCACCTGAGCCTCTGCATCACCCTCTTAAGCCTCTGCAACCCTATTTTGAGCCTCTGCATCACTTATTGTGGGCTTCTGCATCTCTCACTTCAGCCTCTGCATCACTCTCTTGAGCCTCTGCATCACTCTCCTGAGCTTCTGCATCACTCTCTTGAGCTTCTACATCCCTTTCTTGAGCCTCTGCATCAGTCTCGAAAGTTTCTGCATCATTCTCTTTAGCCTCTGCATAACTCTCTTGAGTCTCTGCATCACTCTCTTGAGCCTCAGCATCCCTCTCTTGAGCCTCTGCATCACTCACTCGAGCCTCTGCATCACTCTCTTCAGCCTCTGCATCCCTCTCTTGAGCCTCTGCATCACTCTCCTGAGCTTCTGCATCACCCTCTTAAGCCTCTGCATCCCTATTTTGAGCCTCTGCATCACTTATTGTGGGCTTCTCCATCTCTCAATTCAGTCTCTGCATCACTCTCTTGAGCCTCTGCATCCCTCTCTTGGGCCTCTGCATCACTCTCTTGAGCCTATGCATCACTCTCTTGAGCTTCTGCATCACTCTCTTGAGCCTCTACATCCCTATCGTGAGCCTCTGCATCACTCTCGTAAGCCTCTGCATCACTCTCTTGAGCCTCTGCATAACTCTCTTGAGTCTCTGCATCACTCTCTTGAGCCTCGGCATCTCTCTCTTGAGCCTCTGCAACACTCTCATCAGCCTCTGCATCCCTCTCTTGAGCCTCAGAATTCCTCTTTTGAGCCTCTGCATCACTCACTCGAGCCTCTGCATCACTCTCTTGAGCCTCTGCATCCCTCTCTTGAGCCTCTGAATCCCTCTTTTGAGCCTCTGCATCACTCTCTCGAGCCTCTGCATCACTCTCTCGAGCCTCTGCATCACTCTCTTAAGCATCTGCATCCATCTCTTAAGCCTCTGAATCCCTCTCTTGAGCCTCTGCATCACTCTCTTGAGCCTCTGCATCACTCTCTTGAGCCTCTACATCCCTCTCTTGAGCCTCTGCATCACTCTCGTAAGCCTCTGCATCCCTCTCTTGAGCCTCTACATCCCTCTCTTGAGCCCCTGCATCCCTCTCTTATACCTCTGCATCACTCTCTTAAGCCTCTGCATCACTCTCTTGAGCCTCGGTATCCCTCTCTTATGCCTCTGCACCACTCTCTTGAGCCTCTTCATCACTCTCTTCAATCTTTGCATCCCTCTCTTGAGCCTCTGCATTATTCTCCTAAGCCTCTGCATCACTCTCTTGAGCTTCTGCATCACTCTCTTGAGCCTCTGCATCCCTCTCTTAAGCCTCTGCATCACTCTCATAAGACTCTGCATCACTCTCCTGAGCTCCTGCATCACTCTCTTGAGCCTCTGCATCCCTCTCTTGAGCCTCTGCATCCCTCTCTTGAGCCTCTGCATCACTCTCCTAAGCCTCTGCATCACTCTCTTAAGCCTCTGCATCCCTCTCATGAGCCTCTGCATCCCTCTCTTGAGCCTTTGCATCACTCTCTTGAGCCTCTGCATCACTCTCTTGAGCCTTTGCATTACTCTTTTGAGTCTCTGCATCCCTCTCTTAAGCCTCTGCATCCCCTGTCTTGAGCCTCTGCATCACCCTCTTGAGCCCCTGCTTCACTCTCTTGAGCCTCTGCATCCCTCTCTTAAGCCTCTGCAACACTCTCTTCAGCCTCTGCATCACTCTCTTAAGCCTCTGCATCCCTCTCTTCATCCTCTGCATCACTCTCTTGAGCCTCTGCATCATTCTCTTGAACCTCTGCATCCCTCTGTCAAGCCTCTACATCATTCTCTTGAGCCTCTGCATCACTCTCTTCAGCCTCTGCAACACTCTCTTGAGCCTCTGCATCCCCTCTATTAAGACTCTGCACAACTCTCTTAAGCCTCTGCATCACTCTATTGAGCTTCTGAATAACTCTCTTGAGCCTCTACATCCCTCTCTTCAGCCTCTGCATCACTCTCTTGAGCCTCTTCATCACTCTCTTGAGCCTCTGCATAACTCTCTTGAGTCTCTGCATCACTCTCTTGAGCCTCTGCATCACTCTTTTCATCCTCTGCCTAACTCTCTTGAGCATCTGCATCCCTCTCTTGAGCCTCTGCATCCCTCTCTTGAGCCTCTGCAACACTCTCTTCAGCCTCTGCATCACTCTCCTAAGCCTCTGGATCCCTCTCGTGAGACTCTGAATCCCTCTCTTCAGCCTCTGCATCCTTCTCTTGAGCCTCTGCATCACTCACCTGAGCCTCTGCATCACCCTCTTAAGCCTCTGCATCCCTATTTTGAGCCTCTGCATCACTTATTGCGGGCTTCTGCATATCTCACTTCAGCCTCTGCATCACTCTCTTGAGCCTCTGCATCACTCTCCTGAGCTTCTGCATCACTCTCTTGAGCTTCTACATCCCTCTCTTGAGCCTCTGCATCACTCTCGAAAGTTTCTGCATCATTCTCTTTAGCCTCTGCATAACTCTTGAGTCTCTGCATCACTCTCTTGAGCCTCAGCATCCCTCTCTTGAGCCTCTGCATCACTCACTCGAGCCTCTGCATCACTCTCTTCAGCCTCTGCATCCCTCTCTTGAGCCTCTGCATCACTCTCCTGAGCCTCTGCATCACCCTCTTAAGCCTCTGCATCCCTATTTTGAGCCTCTGCATCACTTATTGTGGGCTTCTCCATCTCTCACTTCAGTCTCTGCATCACTCTCTTGAGCCTCTGCATCCCTCTCTTGGGCCTCTGCATCACTCTCTTGAGCCTATGCATCACTCTCTTGAGCTTCTGCATCACTCTCTTGAGCCTCTACATCCCTATCGTGAGCCTCTGCATCACTCTCGTAAGCCTCTGCATCACTCTCTTGAGCCTCTGCATTACTCTCTTAAGCTTCTGCATCACTCTCTTCATCTTCTACATCATTCATTTGAGCCTCTGCATTACTCTCTTAAGCCTCTGCATCCCTCTCTTCATCCTCTGCATCACTCTCTTGAGCCTCTGCATTACTCTCTTAAGCATCTGCATCACTCTCTTGAGCCTTTGCATCACTCTCTTAAGCCTCTGCATCACTCTCGTGAGCCTCTGCATCCCTCTCTTGAGCCCCTGCGTCCCTCTCTTATGCCTCTGCATCACTCTCTTAAGCCTCTGCATCACTCTCTTGAGCCCCTGCGTCCCTCTCCAATGCCTCTGCATCACTCTCTTAAGCCTCTGCATCACTCTCTTGAGCCTCGGCATCCCTCTCTTGAGCCTCTGCAACACTCTCATCAGCCTCTGCATCCCTCTCTTGAGCCTCAGAATTCTTCTTTTGAGCCTCTGCATCACTCACTCGAGCCTCTGAATCCCTCTCTTGAGCCTCTGCATCATTCTCTTGAGCCTCTGCATCACTCTCTTGAGCCTCTGCATCACTCCCTTGAGCCTCTGCATCCCTCTTTTTATCCTCTGCATCACTCCCTTGAGCCTCTGCATCACTCTCTTCAGCCTCTGCATCCTTCTCTTGAGCCTCTGCATCAGTCACCTGAGCCTCTGCATCACCCTCATAAGCCTCTGCATCCCTATTTTGAGCCTCTGCATCACTTATTGTTGGCTTCTGCATCTTTCACTTCAGCCTCTGCATCACTCTCTTGAGCCTCTGCATCACTCTCCTGAGCTTCTGCATCACTCTCTTGAGCCTCTGCATCACTCTCGAAAGTTTCTGCATCATTCTCTTTGGCCTCTGCATAACTCTCTTGAGTCTCTGCATCACTCTCTTGAGCCTCAGCATCCCTCTCTTGAGCCTCTGCATCACTCACTCGAGCCTCTGCATCACTCTCTTGAGCCTCTGCATCCCTCTCTTGAGCCTCTGAATCCCTCTTTTGAGCCTCTGCATCACTCTCTCGAGCCTCTGCATCACTCTCTTGAGCCTCTGCATCACTCTCTTAAGCCTCTGCATCCATCTCTTGAGCCTCTGAATCCCTCTCTTGAGCCTCTGCATCACTCTCTTGAGCCTCTGCATCACTCTCTTAAGCCTCTGCATCACTCTCTTAAGCTTCTGCATCACTCTCTTGAGCCTCTACATCCCTCTCTTGAGCCTCTGCATCACTCTCGTAAGCCTCTGCACCACTCTCTTGAGCCTCTGCATCCCTCGCTTGAGCCTCTGCATCACTCTCTTGAGCCTCTGCATCACCCTCATAAGCCTCTTTATCCCTATTTTGAGCCTCTGCATCACAATTTTAAGCCTCTGCCTCACGCTCATGAGCCTCTGCATCCCTCTCGGCAGCCTCTGCATCCCTCTCTTGAGCCTTTGCATCACTCTCTTAAGCCTCTGCATCACTCTCGTGAGCCTCTGCATCCCTCTCTTGAGCCCCTGCGTCCCTCTCTTATGCCTCTGCATCACTCTCTTAAGCCTCTGCATCACTCTCTTGAGCCCCTGCGTCCCTCTCCTATGCCTCTGCATCACTCTCTTAAGCCTCTGCATCACTCTCTTGAGCCTCGGCATCCCTCTCTTGAGCCTCTGCAACACTCTCATCAGCCTCTGCATCCCTCTCTTGAGCCTCAGAATTCTTCTTTTGAGCCTCTGCATCACTCACTCGAGACTCTGCATCACTCTCTTGAGCCTCTGCATCCCTCTCTTGAGCCTCTGAATCCCTCTTTTGAGCCTCTGCATCACTCTCTCGAGCCTCTGCATCACTCTCTTGAGCCTCTGCATCACTCTCTTAAGCATCTGCATCCATCTGTTAAGCCTCTGAATCCCTCTCTTGAGCCTCTGCATCACTCTCTTGAGCCTCTGCATCACTCTCTTGAGTCTCTACATCCCTCTCTTGAGCCTCTGCATTACTCTCGTAAGCCTCTGCATCACTCTCTTGAGCCTCTGCATCCCTCTCTTGAGCCCCTTCATCCCTCTCTTATGCCTCTGCATCACTCTCTTAAGCCTCTGCATCACTCTCTTGAGCCTCGGTATCCCTCTCTTATGCCTCTGCACCACTCTCTTGAGCCTCTTCATCACTCTCTTCAATCTTTGCATCCCTCTCTTGAGCCTCTGCATTATTCTTCTAAGCCTCTGCATCACTCTCGTGAGCTTCTGCATCACTCTCTTGAGCCTCTGCATCCCTCTCTTAAGCCTCTGCATCACTCTCATAAGACTCTGCATCACTCTCCTGAGCTCCTGCATCACTCTCTTGAGCCTCTGCATCACTCTCGTGAGCCTCTGCATCCCTCTCTTGAGCCTCTGCATCATTCTCCTAAGCCTCTGCATCACTCTCTTAAGCCTATGCATCCCTCTCATGAGCCTCTGCATCCCTCTCTTGAGCCTTTGCATCACTCTCTTGAGCCTCTGCATCACTCTCTTGAGCCTTTGCATTACTCTTTTGAGTCTCTGCATCCCTCTCTTAAGCCTCTGCATCCCCTGTCTTGAGCCTCTGCATCACCCTCTTAAGCCCCTGCTTCACTCTCTTGAGCCTCTGCATCCCTCTCTTAAGCCTCAGCAACACTCTCTTCAGCCTCTGCATCACTCTCTTAAGCCTCTGCATCCCACTCTTCATCCTCTGCATCACTCTCTTGAGCCTCTGCATCATTCTCTTGAACCTCTGCATCCCTCTGTCAAGCCTCTACATCATTCTCTTGAGCCTCTGCATCACTCTCTTGTGCCTCTCTATCACTCTCTTAATCCTCTGCATCACTCTCCTGAGCTCCTGTATCACTCTCTTGAGCCTCAGCATCACTCTCTTGAGCCTCTGCATCCCTCTCTTGAGCCTCTGCATCATTCTCCCAAGCCTCTACATCACTCTCTTGAGCCTTTGAATCACTCTCTTCAGCCTCTGCATCACTCTCTTCTGCCTCTGCATCCCTCTTTTCATCCTCTGCATCACTCTCCTGAGCCTCTGCATCACCCTCTTAAGCCTCTGCATCCCTATTTTGAGCCTCTGCATCACATATTGTGGGCTTCTCCATCTCTCACTTCGGTCTCTGCATCACTCTCTTGAGCCTCTGCATCCCTCTCTTGGGCCTCTGCATCACTCTCTTGAGCCTTTGCTTCACTCTCTTGAGCTTCTGCATCACTCTCTTGAGCCTCTACATCCCTATCTAGAGCCTCTGCATCACTCTCGTAAGCCTCTGCATCACTCTCTTGAGCCTCTGCATAACTCTCTTGAGTCTCTGCATCACTCTCTTGAGCCTCGGCATCTCTCTCTTCAGCCTCTGCAACACTCTCATCAGCCTCTGCATCCCTCTCTTGAGCCTCAGAATTCCTCTTTTGAGCCTCTGCATCCCTCTCTCGAGCCTCTGCATCACTCTCTTGAGCCTCTGCATCCCTCTCTTGAGCCTCTGAATCCCTCTTTTGAGCCTCTGCATCACTCTCTCGAGCCTCTGCATCACTCTCTTGAGCCTCTGCATCACTCTCTTAAGCATCTGCATCCATCTCCTAAGCCTCTGAATCCCTCTCTTGAGCCTCTGCATCACTCTCTTGAGCCTCTGCATCACTCTCTTGAGCCTCTACATCCCTCTCTTGAGCCTCTGCATCACTCTCGTAAGCCTCTGCATCCCTCTCTTGAGCCTCTGCTTCCTTCTCATGAGCCCCTGCATCCCTCTCTTATGCCTCTGCATCACTCTCTTAAGCCTCTGCATCACTCTCTTGAGCCTCGGTATCCCTCTCTTATGCCTCTGCACCACTCTCTTGAGCCTCTTCATCACTCTCTTCAATCTTTGCATCCCTCTCAATTGAACCTCTGCATTATTCTCCTAAGCCTCTGCATCACTCTCTTGAGCTTCTGCATCACTCTCTTGAGCCTCTGCATCCCTCTCTTAAGCCTCTGCATCACTCTCATAAGACTCTGCATCACTCTCCTGAGCTCCTGCATCACTCTCTTGAGCCTCTGCATCACTCTCTTGAGCCTCTGCATCCCTCTCTTGAGCCTCTGCATCATTCTCCTAAGCCTCTGCATCACTCTCTTAAGCCTCTGCATCCCTCTCATGAGCCTCTGCATCCCTCTCTTGAGCCTTTGCATCACTCTCTTGAGCCTCTGCATCACTCTCTTGAGCCTTTGCATTACTCTTTTGAGTCTCTGCATCCCTCTCTTAAGCCTCTGCATCCCCTGTCTTGAGCCTCTGCATCACCCTCTTGAGCCCCTGCTTCACTCTCTTGAGCCTCTGCATCCCTCTCTTAAGCCTCTGCAACACTCTCTTCAGCCTCTGCATCACTCTCTTAAGCCTCTGCATCCCTCTCTTCATCCTCTGCATCATTCTCTTGAGCCTCTTCATCACTCTCTTGAGCCTCTGCATAACTCTCTTGAGTCTCTGCATCACTCTCTTGAGCCTCTGCATCACTTTCTTCATCCTCTGCCTAACTCTCTTGAGCATCTGCATCCCTCTCTTGAGCCTCTGCATCCCTCTCTTGAGCCTCTGCAACACTCTCTTAAGCCTCTGCATCACTCTCCTAAGCCTCGGGATCCCTCTCGTGAGACTCTGAATCCCTCTCTTGAGCCTCTGCATCCCTCTCTTGAGCCTCTGCAACACTCTCTTCAGCCTCTGCATCACTCTCCTAAGCCTCTGAATCCCTCTCGTGAGACTCTGAATCCCTCTCTTGAGCCTCTGCGTCATTCTCTCGAGGGTCTGCATCATTCTCTTGATCCTCTGCATCACTCTCTTGAGACTTTACATCACTCTCTTGAGACTTTACATCACTCTCTTCATCCTCTGCATCACTCTCTTGAGCCTCGGTATCCCTCTCTTATGCCTCTGCACCACTCTCTTGAGCCTCTTCATCACTCTCTTCAATCTTTGCATCCCTCTCAATTGAACCTCTGCATTATTCTCCTAAGCCTCTGCATCACTCTCTTGAGCTTCTGCATCACTCTCTTGAGCCTCTGCATCCCTCTCTTAAGCCTCTGCATCTCTCTCATAAGACTCTGCATTACTCTCCTGAGCTCCTGCATCACTCTCTTGAGCCTCTGCATCACTCTCTTGAGCCTCTGCATCCCTCTCTTGAGCCTCTGCATCATTCTCCTAAGCCTCTGCATCACTCTCTTAAGCCTCTGCATCCCTCTCATGAGCCTCTGCATCCCTCTCTTGAGCCTTTGCATCACTCTCTTGAGCCTCTGCATCACTCTCTTGAGCCTTTGCATTACTCTTTTGAGTCTCTGCATCCCTCTCTTAAGCCTCTGCATCCCCTGTCTTGAGCCTCTGCATCACCCTCTTGAGCCCCTGCTTCACTCTCTTGAGCCTCTGCATCCCTCTCTTAAGCCTCTGCAACACTCTCTTCAGCCTCTGCATCACTCTCTTAAGCCTCTGCATCCCTCTCTTCATCCTCTGCATCATTCTCTTGAGCCTCTTCATCACTCTCTTGAGCCTCTGCATAACTCTCTTGAGTCTCTGCATCACTCTCTTGAGCCTCTGCATCACTTTCTTCATCCTCTGCCTAACTCTCTTGAGCATCTGCATCCCTCTCTTGAGCCTCTGCATCCCTCTCTTGAGCCTCTGCAACACTCTCTTCAGCCTCTGCATCACTCTCCTAAGCCTCGGGATCCCTCTCGTGAGACTCTGAATCCCTCTCTTGAGCCTCTGCATCCCTCTCTTGAGCCTCTGCAACACTCTCTTCAGCCTCTGCATCACTCTCCTAAGCCTCTGAATCCCTCTCGTGAGACTCTGAATCCCTCTCTTGAGCCTCTGCGTCATTCTCTCGAGGGTCTCCATCATTCTCTTGATCCTCTGCATCACTCTCTTGAGACTTTACATCACTCTCTTGAGACTTTACATCACTCTCTTCATCCTCTGCATCACTCTCTTGAGCCTCTGCATCATTCTCTTGAGCCTCTGAAACCCTCTCTTCATCCTCTGCATCACTCTCTTGAGCCTCTGTATAACTCTCTTAAGCCTCTGCATTCCTCTCTTCATCCTCTGCATCACTTTCTTGAGCCTCTGCATTACTCTCTTAAGCTTCTGCATCACTCTCTTCATCTTCTACATCATTCTTTTGAGCCTCTGCATTACTCTCTTAAGCCTCTGCATCCCTCTCTTCATCCTCTGCATCACTCTCTTGAGCCTCTGCATTACTCTCTTAAGCATCTGCATCACTCTCTTGAGCCTTTGCATCACTCTCCTAAGCCTCTGCATCACTCTCGTGAGCCTCTGCATCCCTCTCTTGAGCCCCTGCGTCCCTCTCTTCTGCCTCTGCATCACTCTCTTAAGCCTCTGCGTCACTCTCTTGAGCCCCTGCGTCCCTCTCCTATGCCTCTGCATCACTCTCTTAAGCCTCTGCATCACTCTCTTGAGCCTCGGCATCCCTCTCTTGAGCCTCTGCAACACTCTCATCAGCCTCTGCATCCTCTCTTGAGCCTCAGAATTCTTCTTTTGAGCCTCTGCATCACTCACTCGAGCCTCTGAATCCCTCTCATGAGCCTCTGCATCATTCTCTTGAGCCTCTGCATCACTCTCTTGAGCCTCTGCATCACTCCCTTGAGCCTCTGCATCCCTCTTTTCATCCTCTGCATCACTCCCTTGAGCCTCTGCATCACTCTCTTCAGCCTCTGCATCCTTCTCTTGAGCCTCTGCATCACTCACCTGAGCCTCTGCATCACCCTCTTAAGCCTCTGCATCCCTATTTTGAGCCTCTGCATCACTTATTGTGGGCTTCTGCATCTCTCACTTCAGCCTCTGCATCACTCTCTTGAGCCTCTGCATCACTCTCCTGAGCTTCTGCATCACTCTCTTGAGCTTCTACATCCCTCTCTTGAGCCTCTGCATCACTCTCGAAAGTTTCTGCATCATTCTCTTTAGCCTCTGCATAACTCTCTTGAGTCTCTGCATCACTCTCTTGAGCCTCAGCATCCCTCTCTTGAGCCTCTGCATCACTCACTCGAGCCTCTGCATCACTCTCTTCAGCCTCTGCATCCCTCTCTTGAGCCTCTGCATCACTCTCCTGAGCCTCTGCATCACCCTCTTAAGCCTCTGCATCCCTATTTTGAGCCTCTGCATCACTTATTGTGGGCTTCTCCATCTCTCACTTCAGTCTCTGCATCACTCTCTTGAGCCTCTGCATCCCTCTCTTGGGCCTCTGCATCACTCTCTTGAGCCTATGCATCACTCTCTTGAGCTTCTGCATCACTCTCTTGAGCCTCTACATCCCTATCGTGAGCCTCTGCATCACTCTCGTAAGCCTCTGCATCACTCTCTTGAGCCTCTGCATAACTCTCTTGAGTCTCTGCATCACTCTCTTGAGCCTCGGCATCTCTCTCTTGAGCCTCTGCAACACTCTCATCAGCCTCTGCATCCCTCTCTTGAGCCTCAGAATTCCTCTTTTGAGCCTCTGCATCACTCACTCGAGCCTCTGCATCACTCTCTTGAGCCTCTGCATCCCTCTCTTGAGCCTCTGAATCCCTCTTTTGAGCCTCTGCATCACTCTCTCGAGCCTCTGCATCACTCTCTCGAGCCTCTGCATCACTCTCTTAAGCATCTGCATCCATCTCTTAAGCCTCTGAATCCCTCTCTTGAGCCTCTGCATCACTCTCTTGAGCCTCTGCATCACTCTCTTGAGCCTCTACATCCCTCTCTTGAGCCTCTGCATCACTCTCGTAAGCCTCTGCATCCCTCTCTTGAGCCTCTGCATCCCTCTCTTGAGCCCCTGCATCCCTCTCTTATGCCTCTGCATCACTCTCTTAAGCCTCTGCATCACTCTCTTGAGCCTCGGTATCCCTCTCTTATGCCTCTGCACCACTCTCTTGAGCCTCTTCATCACTCTCTTCAATCTTTGCATCCCTCTCTTGAGCCTCTGCATTATTCTCCTAAGCCTCTGCATCACTCTCTTGAGCTTCTGCATCACTCTCTTGAGCCTCTGCATCCCTCTCTTAAGCCTCTGCATCACTCTCATAAGACTCTGCATCACTCTCCTGAGCTCCTGCATCACTCTCTTGAGCCTCTGCATCACTCTCTTGAGCCTCTGCATCCCTCTCTTGAGCCTCTGCATCATTCTCCTAAGCCTCTGCATCACTCTCTTAAGCCTCTGCATCCCTCTCATGAGCCTCTGCATCCCTCTCTTGAGCCTTTGCATCACTCTCTTGAGCCTCTGCATCACTCTCTTGAGCCTTTGCATTACTCTTTTGAGTCTCTGCATCCCTCTCTTAAGCCTCTGCATCCCCTGTCTTGAGCCTCTGCATCACCCTCTTGAGCCCCTGCTTCACTCTCTTGAGCCTCTGCATCCCTCTCTTAAGCCTCTGCAACACTCTCTTCAGCCTCTGCATCACTCTCTTAAGCCTCTGCATCCCTCTCTTCATCCTCTGCATCACTCTCTTGAGCCTCTGCATCATTCTCTTGAACCTCTGCATCCCTCTGTCAAGCCTCTACATCATTCTCTTGAGCCTCTGCATCACTCTCTTCAGCCTCTGCAACACTCTCTTGAGCCTCTGCATCCCCTCTATTAAGACTCTGCACAACTCTCTTAAGCCTCTACATCACTCTATTGAGCTTCTGCATAACTCTCTTGAGCCTCTACATCCCTCTCTTCAGCCTCTGCATCACTCTCTTGAGCCTCTTCATCACTCTCTTGAGCCTCTGCATAACTCTCTTGAGTCTCTGCATCACTCTCTTGAGCCTCTGCATCACTCTCTTCATCCTCTGCCTAACTCTCTTGAGCATCTGCATCCCTCTCTTGAGCCTCTGCATCCCTCTCTTGAGCCTCTGCAACACTCTCTTCAGCCTCTGCATCACTCTCCTAAGCCTCTGGATCCCTCTCGTGAGACTCTGAATCCCTCTCTTCAGCCTCTGCATCCTTCTCTTGAGCCTCTGCATCACTCACCTGAGCCTCTGCATCACCCTCTTAAGCCTCTGCATCCCTATTTTGAGCCTCTGCATCACTTATTGTGGGCTTTTGCATCTCTCACTTCAGCCTCTGCATCACTCTCTTGAGCCTCTGCATCACTCTCCTGAGCTTCTGCATCACTCTCTTGAGCTTCTACATCCCTCTCTTGAGCCTCTGCATCACTCTCGAAAGTTTCTGCATCATTCTCTTTAGCCTCTGCATAACTCTCTTGAGTCTCTGCATCACTCTCTTGAGCCTCAGCATCCCTCTCTTGAGCCTCTGCATCACTCACTCGAGCCTCTGCATCACTCTCTTCAGCCTCTGCATCCCTCTCTTGAGCCTCTGCATCACTCTCCTGAGCCTCTGCATCACCCTCTTAAGCCTCTGCATCCCTATTTTGAGCCTCTGCATCACTTATTGTGGGCTTCTCCATCTCTCACTTCAGTCTCTGCATCACTCTCTTGAGCCTCTGCATCCCTCTCTTGGGCCTCTGCATCACTCTCTTGAGCCTATGCATCACTCTCTTGAGCTTCTGCATCACTCTCTTGAGCCTCTACATCCCTATCGTGAGCCTCTGCATCACTCTCGTAAGCCTCTGCATCACTCTCTTGAGCCTCTGCATAACTCTCTTGAGTCTCTGCATCACTCTCTTGAGCCTCGGCATCTCTCTCTTGAGCCTCTGCAACACTCTCATCAGCCTCTGCATCCCTCTCTTGAGCCTCAGAATTCCTCTTTTGAGCCTCTGCATCACTCACTCGAGCCTCTGCATCACTCTCTTGAGCCTCTGCATCCCTCTCTTGAGCCTCTGAATCCCTCTTTTGAGCCTCTGCATCACTCTCTCGAGCCTCTGCATCACTCTCTCGAGCCTCTGCATCACTCTCTTAAGCATCTGCATCCATCTCTTAAGCCTCTGAATCCCTCTCTTGAGCCTCTGCATCACTCTCTTGAGCCTCTGCATCACTCTCTTGAGCCTCTACATCCCTCTCTTGAGCCTCTGCATCACTCTCGTAAGCCTCTGCATCCCTCTCTTGAGCCTCTGCATCCCTCTCTTGAGCCCCTGCATCCCTCTCTTATGCCTCTGCATCACTCTCTTAAGCCTCTGCATCACTCTCTTGAGCCTCGGTATCCCTCTCTTATGCCTCTGCACCACTCTCTTGAGCCTCTTCATCACTCTCTTCAATCTTTGCATCCCTCTCTTGAGCCTCTGCATTATACTCCTAAGCCTCTGCATCACTCTCTTGAGCTTCTGCATCACTCTCTTGAGCCTCTGCAACACTCTCATCAGCCTCTGCATCCCTCTCTTGAGCCTCAGAAATCCTCTTTTGAGCCTCTGCATCACTCACTCGAGCCTCTGCATCACTCTCTTGAGCCTCTGCATCCCTCTCTTGAGCCTCTGAATCCCTCTTTTGAGCCTCTGCATCACTCTCTCGAGCCTCTGCATCACTCTCTCGAGCCTCTGCATCACTCTCTTAAGCATCTGCATCCATCTCTTAAGCCTCTGAATCCCTCTCTTGAGCCTCTGCATCACTCTCTTGAGCCTCTGCATCACTCTCTTGAGCATCTACATCCCTCTCTTGAGCCTCTGCATCACTCTCGTAAGCCTCTGCATCCCTCTCTTGAGCCTCTGCATCCCTCTCTTGAGCCCCTGCATCCCTCTCTTATGCCTCTGCATCACTCTCTTAAGCCTCTGCATCACTCTCTTGAGCCTCGGTATCCCTCTCTTATGCCTCTGCACCACTCTCTTGAGCCTCTTCATCACTCTCTTCAATCTTTGCATCCCTCTCTTGAGCCTCTGCATTATTCTCCTAAGCCTCTGCATCACTCTCTTGAGCTTCTGCATCACTCTCTTGAGCCTCTGCATCCCTCTCTTAAGCCTCTGCATCACTCTCATAAGACTCTGCATCACTCTCCTGAGCTCCTGCATCACTCTCTTGAGCCTCTGCATCACTCTCTTGAGCCTCTGCATCCCTCTCTTGAGCCTCTGCATCATTCTCCTAAGCCTCTGCATCACTCTCTTAAGCCTCTGCATCCCTCTCATGAGCCTCTGCATCCCTCTCTTGAGCCTTTGCATCACTCTCTTGAGCCTCTGCATCACTCTCTTGAGCCTTTGCATTACTCTTTTGAGTCTCTGCATCCCTCTCTTAAGCCTCTGCATCCCCTGTCTTGAGCCTCTGCATCACCCTCTTGAGCCCCTGCTTCACTCTCTTGAGCCTCTACATCCCTCTCTTAAGCCTCTGCAACACTCTCTTCAGCCTCTGCATCACTCTCTTAAGCCTCTGCATCCCTCTCTTCATCCTCTGCATCACTCTCTTGAGCCTCTGCATCATTCTCTTGAACCTCTGCATCCCTCTGTCAAGCCTCTACATCATTCTCTTGAGCCTCTGCATCACTCTCTTCAGCCTCTGCAACACTCTCTTGAGCCTCTGCATCCCCTCTATTAAGACTCTGCACAACTCTCTTAAGCCTCTGCATCACTCTATTGAGCTTCTGCATAACTCTCTTGAGCCTCTACATCCCTCTCTTCAGCCTCTGCATCACTCTCTTGAGCCTCTTCATCACTCTCTTGAGCCTCTGCATAACTCTCTTGAGTCTCTGCATCACTCTCTTGAGCCTCTGCATCACTCTCTTCATCCTCTGCCTAACTCTCTTGAGCATCTGCATCCCTCTCTTGAGCCTCTGCATCCCTCTCTTGAGCCTCTGCAACACTCTCTTCAGCCTCTGCATCACTCTCCTAAGCCTCTGGATCCCTCTCGTGAGACTCTGAATCCCTCTCTTCAGCCTCTGCATCCTTCTCTTGAGCCTCTGCATCACTCACCTGAGCCTCTGCATCACCCTCTTAAGCCTCTGCATCCCTATTTTGAGCCTCTGCATCACTTATTGTGGGCTTTTGCATCTCTCACTTCAGCCTCTGCATCACTCTCTTGAGCCTCTGCATCACTCTCCTGAGCTTCTGCATCACTCTCTTGAGCTTCTACATCCCTCTCTTGAGCCTCTGCATCACTCTCGAAAGTTTCTGCATCATTCTCTTTAGCCTCTGCATAACTCTCTTGAGTCTCTGCATCACTCTCTTGAGCCTCAGCATCCCTCTCTTGAGCCTCTGCATCACTCACTCGAGCCTCTGCATCACTCTCTTCAGCCTCTGCATCCCTCTCTTGAGCCTCTGCATCACTCTCCTGAGCCTCTGCATCACCCTCTTAAGCCTCTGCATCCCTATTTTGAGCCTCTGCATCACTTATTGTGGGCTTCTCCATCTCTCACTTCAGTCTCTGCATCACTCTCTTGAGCCTCTGCATCCCTCTCTTGGGCCTCTGCATCACTCTCTTGAGCCTATGCATCACTCTCTTGAGCTTCTGCATCACTCTCTTGAGCCTCTACATCCCTATCGTGAGCCTCTGCATCACTTTCGTAAGCCTCTGCATCACTCTCTTGAGCCTCTGCATAACTCTCTTGAGTCTCTGCATCACTCTCTTGAGCCTCGGCATCTCTCTCTTGAGCCTCTGCAACACTCTCATCAGCCTCTGCATCCCTCTCTTGAGCCTCAGAATTCCTCTTTTGAGCCTCTGCATCACTCACTCGAGCCTCTGCATCACTCTCTTGAGCCTCTGCATCCCTCTCTTGAGCCTCTGAATCCCTCTTTTGAGCCTCTGCATCACTCTCTCGAGCCTCTGCATCACTCTCTCGAGCCTCTGCATCACTCTCTTAAGCATCTGCATCCATCTCTTAAGCCTCTGAATCCCTCTCTTGAGCCTCTGCATCACTCTCTTGAGCCTCTGCATCACTCTCTTGAGCCTCTACATCCCTCTCTTGAGCCTCTGCATCACTCTCGTAAGCCTCTGCATCCCTCTCTTGAGCCTCTGCATCCCTCTCTTGAGCCCCTGCATCCCTCTCTTATGCCTCTGCATCACTCTCTTAAGCCTCTGCATCACTCTCTTGAGCCTCGGTATCCCTCTCTTATGCCTCTGCACCACTCTCTTGAGCCTCTTCATCACTCTCTTCAATCTTTGCATCCCTCTCTTGAGCCTCTGCATTATTCTCCTAAGCCTCTGCATCACTCTCTTGAGCTTCTGCATCACTCTCTTGAGCCTCTGCATCCCTCTCTTAAGCCTCTGCATCACTCTCATAAGACTCTGCATCACTCTCCTGAGCTCCTGCATCACTCTCTTGAGCCTCTGCATCACTCTCTTGAGCCTCTGCATCCCTCTCTTGAGCCTCTGCATCATTCTCCTAAGCCTCTGCATCACTCTCTTAAGCCTCTGCATCCCTCTCATGAGCCTCTGCATCCCTCTCTTGAGCCTTTGCATCACTCTCTTGAGCCTCTGCATCACTCTCTTGAGCCTTTGCATTACTCTTTTGAGTCTCTGCATCCCTCTCTTAAGCCTCTGCATCCCCTGTCTTGAGCCTCTGCATCACCCTCTTGAGCCCCTGCTTCACTCTCTTGAGCCTCTGCATCCCTCTCTTAAGCCTCTGCAACACTCTCTTCAGCCTCTGCATCACTCTCTTAAGCCTCTGCATCCCTCTCTTCATCCTCTGCATCACTCTCTTGAGCCTCTGCATCATTCTCTTGAACCTCTGCATCCCTCTGTCAAGCCTCTACATCATTCTCTTGAGCCTCTGCATCACTCTCTTCAGCCTCTGCAACACTCTCTTGAGCCTCTGCATCCCCTCTATTAAGACTCTGCACAACTCTCTTAAGCCTCTGCATCACTCTATTGAGCTTCTGCATAACTCTCTTGAGCCTCTACATCCCTCTCTTCAGCCTCTGCATCACTCTCTTGAGCCTCTTCATCACTCTCTTGAGCCTCTGCATAACTCTCTTGAGTCTCTGCATCACTCTCTTGAGCCTCTGCATCACTCTCTTCATCCTCTGCCTAACTCTCTTGAGCATCTGCATCCCTCTCTTGAGCCTCTGCATCCCTCTCTTGAGCCTCTGCAACACTCTCTTCAGCCTCTGCATCACTCTCCTAAGCCTCTGGATCCCTCTCGTGAGACTCTGAATCCCTCTCTTGAGCCTCTGCATCCCTCTCTTGAGCCTCTGCAACACTCTCTTGAGCCTCTGCATCACTCTCTTCATCCTCTGCCTAACTCTCTTGAGCATCTGCATCCCTCTCTTGAGCCTCTGCATCCCTCTCTTGAGCCTCTGCAACACTCTCTTCAGCCTCTGCATCACTCTCTTGAGCATCTGCATCCCTCTCTTGAGCCTCTGCATCCCTCTCTTGAGCCTCTGCAACACTCTCTTCAGCCTCTGCATCACTCTCCTAAGCCTCTGAATCCCTCTCGTGAGACTCTGAATCCCTCTCTTGAGCCTCTGCGTCATTCTCTCGAGGGTCTGCATCATTCTCTTGATCCTCTGCATCACTCTCTTGAGACTTTACATCACTCTCTTGAGACTTTACATCACTCTCTTCATCCTCTGCATCACTCTCTTGAGCCTCTGCATCATTCTCTTGAGCCTCTGAAACCCTCTCTTCATCCTCTGCATCACTCTCTTGAGCCTCTGTATAACTCTCTTAAGCCTCTGCATTCCTCTCTTCATCCTCTGCATCACTCTCTTGAGCCTCTGCATTACTCTCTTAAGCTTCTGCATCACTCTCTTCATCTTCTACATCATTCATTTGAGCCTCTGCATTACTCTCTTAAGCCTCTGCATCCCTCTCTTCATCCTCTGCATCACTCTCTTGAGCCTCTGCATTACTCTCTTAAGCATCTGCATCACTCTCTTGAGCCTTTGCATCACTCTCTTAAGCCTCTGCATCACTCTCGTGAGCCTCTGCATCCCTCTCTTGAGCCCCTGCGTCCCTCTCTTATGCCTCTGCATCACTCTCTTAAGCCTCTGCATCACTCTCTTGAGCCCCTGCGTCCCTCTCCTATGCCTCTGCATCACTCTCTTAAGCCTCTGCATCACTCTCTTGAGCCTCGGCATCCCTCTCTTGAGCCTCTGCAACACTCTCATAAGCCTCTGCATCCCTCTCTTGAGCCTCAGAATTCTTCTTTTGAGCCTCTGCATCACTCACTCGAGCCTCTGAATCCCTCTCTTGAGCCTCTGCATCATTCTCTTGAGCCTCTGCATCACTCTCTTGAGCCTCTGCATCACTCCCTTGAGCCTCTGCATCCCTCTTTTCATCCTCTGCATCACTCCCTTGAGCCTCTGCATCACTCTCTTCAGCCTCTGCATCCTTCTCTTGAGCCTCTGCATCACTCACCTGAGCCTCTGCATCACCCTCTTAAGCCTCTGCATCCCCATTTTGAGCCTCTGCATCACTTATTGTTGGCTTCTGCATCTTTCACTTCAGCCTCTGCATCACTCTCTTGAGCCTCTGCATCACTTTCCTGAGCTTCTGCATCACTCTCTTGAGCCTCTGCATCACTCTCGAAAGTTTCTGCATCATTCTCTTTGGCCTCTGCATAACTCTCTTGAGTCTCTGCATCACTCTCTTGAGCCTCAGCATCCCTCTCTTGAGCCTCTGCATCACTCACTCGAGCCTCTGCATCACTCTCTTGAGCCTCTGCATCCCTCTCTTGAGCCTCTGAATCCCTCTTTTGAGCCTCTGCATCACTCTCTCGAGCCTCTGCATCACTCTCTTGAGCCTCTGCATCACTCTCTTAAGCCTCTGCATCCATCTCTTGAGCCTCTGAATCCCTCTCTTGAGCCTCTGCATCACTCTCTTGAGCCTCTGCATCACTCTCTTAAGCCTCTGCATCACTCTCTTAAGCTTCTGCATCACTCTCTTGAGCCTCTACATCCCTCTCTTGAGCCTCTGCATCACTCTCGTAAGCCTCTGCACCACTCTCTTGAGCCTCTGCATCCCTCGCTTGAGCCTCTGCATCACTCTCTTGAGCCTCTGCATCACCCTCATAAGCCTCTTTATCCCTATTTTGAGCCTCTGCATCACAATTTTAAGCCTCTGCCTCACGCTCATGAGCCTCTGCATCCCTCTCGGCAGCCTCTGCATCCCTCTCTTGAGCCTTTGCATCACTCTCTTAAGCCTCTGCATCACTCTCGTAAGCCTCTGCATCCCTCTCTTGAGCCCCTGCGTCCCTCTCTTATGCCTCTGCATCACTCTCTTAAGCCTCTGCATCACTCTCTTGAGCCCCTGCGTCCCTCTCCTATGCCTCTGCATCACTCTCTTAAGCCTCTGCATCACTCTCTTGAGCCTCGGCATCCCTCTCTTGAGCCTCTGCAACACTCTCATCAGCCTCTGCATCCCTCTCTTGAGCCTCAGAATTCTTCTTTTGAGCCTCTGCATCACTCACTCGAGACTCTGCATCACTCTCTTGAGCCTCTGCATCCCTCTCTTGAGCCTCTGAATCCCTCTTTTGAGCCTCTGCATCACTCTCTCGAGCCTCTGCATCACTCTCTTGAGCCTCTGCATCACTCTCTTAAGCATCTGCATCCATCTGTTAAGCCTCTGAATCCCTCTCTTGAGCCTCTGCATCACTCTCTTGAGCCTCTGCATCACTCTCTTGAGTCTCTACATCCCTCTCTTGAGCCTCTGCATCACTCTCGTAAGCCTCTGCATCACTCTCTTGAGCCTCTGCATCCCTCTCTTGAGCCCCTTCATCCCTCTCTTATGCCTCTGCATCACTCTCTTAAGCCTCTGCATCATTCTCTTGAGCCTCGGTATCCCTCTCTTATGCCTCTGCACCACTCTCTTGAGCCTCTTCATCACTCTCTTCAATCTTTGCATCCCTCTCTTGAGCCTCTGCATTATTCTTCTAAGCCTCTGCATCACTCTCTTGAGCTTCTGCATCACTCTCTTTAGCCTCTGCATCCCTCTCTTATGCCTCTGCATCACTCTCATAAGACTCTGCATCACTCTCTTAAGCCTTTTCATCACTCTCTTGAGCCTCTGCATCACTCTCTTGAGCCTCTCTATCACTCTCTTAATCCTCTGCATCACTCTCCTGAGCTCCTGCATCACTCTCTGGAGCCTCTGCATCACTCTCTTGAGCCTCTGCTTCCCTCTCTTGAGCCTCTGCATCATTCTCCTAAGCCTCTGCATCACTCTCTTAAGCCTCTGCATCCCTCTCATGAGCCTCTGCATCCCTCTCTTGAGCCTTTGCATCACTCTCTTGAGCCTCTGCATCACTCTCTTGAGCCTTTGCATCACTCTTTTAAGTCTCTGCATCCCTCTCTTAAGCCTCTGCATCCCCTGTCTTGAGCCTCTGCATCACCCTCTTGAGCCCCTGCTTCACTCTCTTGAGCCTCTGCATCCCTCTCTTAAGCCTCTGCAACACTCTCTTCAGCCTCTGCATCACTCTCTTAAGCCTCTGCATCCCTCTCTTCATCCTCTGCATCACTCTCTTGAGCCTTTGCATCATTCTCTTTAACCTCTGCATCCCTCTGTCAAGCCTCTACATCATTCTCTTGAGCCTCTGCATAACTCTCTTGAGTCTCTGCATCACTCTCTCGAGCCTCTGCATCACTCTCTTCATCCTCTGCCTAACTCTCTTGAGCCTCTGCATCCCTCTCTTATGCCTCTGCACCACTCTCTTGAGCCTCTTCATCACTATCTTCAATCTTTGCATCCCTCTCTTGAGCCTCTGCATGATTCTCCTAAGCCTCTGCATCACTCTCTTGAGCTTCTGCATCACTCTCTTGAGCCTCTGCATCCCTCTCTTAAGCCTCTGCATCACTCTCATAAGACTCTGCATCAGTCTCCTGAGCTCCTGCATCACTCTCTTGAGCCTCTGCATCACTCTCGTGAGCCTCTGCATCCCTCTCTTGAGCCTCTGCATCATTCTCCTAAGCCTCTGCATCACTCTCTTAAGCCTATGCATCCCTCTCATGAGCCTCTGCATCACTCTCTTGAGCCTCTGCATCACTCTCTTGAGCCTTTGCATTACTCTTTTGAGTCTCTGCATCCCTCTCTTAAGCCTCTGCATCCCCTGTCTTGAGCCTCTGCATCACCCTCTTGAGCCCCTGCTTCACTCTCTTGAGCCTCTGCATCCCTCTCTTAAGCCTCTGCAACACTCTCTTCAGCCTCTGCATCACTCTCTTAAGCCTCTGCATCCCTCTCTTCATCCTCTGCATCACTCTCTTGAGCCTCTGCATCATTCTCTTGAACCTCTGCATCCCTCTGTCAAGCCTCTACATCATTCTCTTGAGCCTCTGCATCACTCTCTTCAGCCTCTGCAACACTCTCTTGAGCCTATGCATCCTCTCTATTAAGACTCTGCACAACTCTCTTAAGCCTCTGCATCACTCTATTGAGCTTCTGCATAACTCTCTTGAGCCTCCACATCCCTCTCTTCAGCCTCTGCATCACTCTCTTGAGCCTCTTGATCACTCTCTTGAGCCTCTGCATAACTCTCTTGAGTCTCTGCATCACTCTCTTGAGCCTCTGCATCACTCTCTTCATCCTCTGCCTAACTCTCTTGAGCATCTGCATCCCTCTCTTGAGCCTCTGCATCCCTCTCTTGAGCCTCTGCAACACTCTCTTCAGCCTCTGCATCACTCTCCTAAGCCTCTGGATCCCTCTCGTGAGACTCTGAATCCCTCTCTTGAGCCTCTGCATCCCTCTCTTGAGCCTCTGCAACACTCTCTTCAGCCTCTGCATCACTCTCCTAAGCCTCTGAATCCCTCTCGTGAGACTCTGAATCCCTCTCTTGAGCCTCTGCGTCATTCTCTCGAGGGTCTGCATCATTCTCTTGATCCTCTGCATCACTCTCTTGAGACTTTACATCACTCTCTTGAGACTTTACATCACTCTCTTCATCCTCTGCATCACTCTCTTGAGCCTCTGCATCATTCTCTTGAGCCTCTGAAACCCTCTCTTCATCCTCTGCATCACTCTCTTGAGCCTCTGTATAACTCTCTTAAGCCTCTGCATTCCTCTCTTCATCCTCTGCATCACTCTCTTGAGCCTCTGCATTACTCTCTTAAGCTTCTGCATCACTCTCTTCATCTTCTACATCATTCTTTTGAGCCTCTGCATTACTCTCTTAAGCCTCTGCATCCCTCTCTTCATCCTCTGCATCACTCTCTTGAGCCTCTGCATTTCTCTCTTAAGCATCTGCATCACTCTCTTGAGCCTTTGCATCACTCTCTTAAGCCTCTGCATCACTCTCGTGAGCCTCTGCATCCCTCTCTTGAGCCCCTGCGTCCCTCTCTTCTGCCTCTGCATCACTCTCTTAAGCCTCTGCGTCACTCTCTTGAGCCCCTGCGTCCCTCTCCTATGCCTCTGCATCACTCTCTTAAGCCTCTGCATCACTCTCTTGAGCCTCGGCATCCCTCTCTTGAGCCTCTGCAACACTCTCATCAGCCTCTGCATCCTCTCTTGAGCCTCAGAATTCTTCTTTTGAGCCTCTGCATCACTCACTCGAGCCTCTGAATCCCTCTCATGAGCCTCTGCATCATTCTCTTGAGCCTCTGCATCACTCTCTTGAGCCTCTACATCACTCCCTTGAGCCTCTGCATCCCTCTTTTCATCCTCTGCATCACTCCCTTGAGCCTCTGCATCACTCTCTTCAGCCTCTGCATCCTTCTCTTGAGCCTCTGCATCACTCACCTGAGCCTCTGCATCACCCTCTTAAGCCTCTGCATCCCTATTTTGAGCCTCTGCATCACTTATTGTGGGCTTCTGCATCTCTCACTTCAGCCTCTGCATCACTCTCTTGAGCCTCTGCATCACTCTCCTGAGCTTCTGCATCACTCTCTTGAGCTTCTACATCCCTCTCTTGAGCCTCTGCATCACTCTCGAAAGTTTCTGCATCATTCTCTTTAGCCTCTGCATAACTCTCTTGAGTCTCTGCATCACTCTCTTGAGCCTCAGCATCCCTCTCTTGAGCCTCTGCATCACTCACTCGAGCCTCTGCATCACTCTCTTCAGCCTCTGCATCCCTCTCTTGAGCCTCTGCATCACTCTCCTGAGCCTCTGCATCACCCTCTTAAGCCTCTGCATCCCTATTTTGAGCCTCTGCATCACTTATTGTGGGCTTCTCCATCTCTCACTTCAGTCTCTGCATCACTCTCTTGAGCCTCTGCATCCCTCTCTTGGGCCTCTGCATCACTCTCTTGAGCCTATGCATCACTCTCTTGAGCTTCTGCATCACTCTCTTGAGCCTCTACATCCCTATCGTGAGCCTCTGCATCACTCTCGTAAGCCTCTGCATCACTCTCTTGAGCCTCTGCATAACTCTCTTGAGTCTCTGCATCACTCTCTTGAGCCTCGGCATCTCTCTCTTGAGCCTCTGCAACACTCTCATCAGCCTCTGCATCCCTCTCTTGAGCCTCAGAATTCCTCTTTTGAGCCTCTGCATCACTCACTCGAGCCTCTGCATCACTCTCTTGAGCCTCTGCATCCCTCTCTTGAGCCTCTGAATCCCTCTTTTGAGCATCTGCATCACTCTCTCGAGCCTCTGCATCACTCTCTCGAGCCTCTGCATCACTCTCTTAAGCATCTGCATCCATCTCCTAAGCCTCTGAATCCCTCTCTTGAGCCTCTGCATCACTCTCTTGAGCCTCTGCATCACTCTCTTGAGCCTCTACATCCCTTTCTTGAGCCTCTGCATCACTCTCGTAAGCCTCTGCATCCCTCTCTTGAGCCTCTGCATCCCTCTCTTGAGCCCCTGCATCCCTCTCTTATGCCTCTGCATCACTCTCTTAAGCCTCTGCATCACTCTCTTGAGCCTCGGTATCCCTCTCTTATGCCTCTGCACCACTCTCTTGAGCCTCTTCATCACTCTCTTCAATCTTTGCATCCCTCTCTTGAGCCTCTGCATTATTCTCCTAAGCCTCTGCATCCCTCTCTTGAGCTTCTGCATCACTCTCTTGAGCCTCTGCATCCCTCTCTTAAGCCTCTGCATCACTCTCATAAGACTCTGCATCACTCTCCTGAGCTCCTGCATCACTCTCTTGAGCCTCTGCATCACTCTCTTGAGCCTCTGCATCCCTCTCTTGAGCCTCTGCATCATTCTCTTAAGCCTCTGCATCACTCTCTTAAGCCTCTGCATCCCTCTCATGAGCCTCTGCATCCCTCTCTTGAGCCTTTGCATCACTCTCTTGAGCCTCTGCATCACTCTCTTGAGCCTTTGCATTACTCTTTTGAGTCTCTGCATCCCTCTCTTAAGCCTCTACATCCCCTGTCTTGAGCCTCTGCATCACCCTCTTGAGCCCCTGCTTCACTCTCTTGAGCCTCGGCATCCCTCTCTTAAGCCTCTGCAACACTCTCTTCAGCCTCTGCATCACTCTCTTAAGCCTCTGCATCCCTCTCTTCATCCTCTGCATCACTCTCTTGAGCCTCTGCATCATTCTCTTGAACCTCTGCATCCCTCTGTCAAGCCTCTACATCATTCTCTTGAGCCTCTGCATCACTCTCTTCAGCCTCTGCAACACTCTCTTGAGCCTCTGCATCCCCTCTATTAAGACTCTGCACAACTCTCTTAAGCCTCTGCATCACTCTATTGAGCTTCTGCATAACTCTCTTGAGCCTCTACATCCCTCTCTTCAGCCTCTGCATCACTCTCTTGAGCCTCTTCATCACTCTCTTGAGCCTCTGCATAACTCTCTTGAGTCTCTGCATCACTCTCTTGAGCCTCTGCATCACTCTCTTCATCCTCTGCATAACTCTCTTGAGCATCTGCATCCCTCTCTTGAGCCTCTGCATCCCTCTCTTGAGCCTCTGCAACACTCTCTTCAGCCTCTGCATCACTCTCCTAAGCCTCTGGATCCCTCTCGTGAGACTCTGAATCCCTCTCCTGAGCCTCTGCATCCCTCTCTTGAGCCTCTGCAACACTCTCTTCAGCCTCTGCATCACTCTCATAAGCCTCTGAATCCCTCTCGTGAGACTCTGAATCCCTCTCTTGAGCCTCTGCGTCATTCTCTCGAGGGTCTGCATCATTCTCTTGATCCTCTGCATCACTCTCTTGAGACTTTACATCACTCTCTTGAGACTTTACATCACTCTCTTCATCCTCTGCATCACTCTCTTGAGCCTCTGCATCATTCTCTTGAGCCTCTGAAACCCTCTCTTCATCCTCTGCATCACTCTCTTGAGCCTCTGTATAACTCTCTTAAGCCTCTGCATTCCTCTCTTCATCCTCTGCATCACTCTCTTGAGCCTCTGCATTACTCTCTTAAGCTTCTGCATCACTCTCTTCATCTTCTACATCATTCATTTGAGCCTCTGCATTACTCTCTTAAGCCTCTGCATCCCTCTCTTCATCCTCTGCATCACTCTCTTGAGCCTCTGCATTACTCTCTTAAGCATCTGCATCACTCTCTTGAGCCTTTGCATCACTCTCTTAAGCCTCTGCATCACTCTCGTGAGCCTCTGCATCCCTCTCTTGAGCCCCTGCGTCCCTCTCTTATGCCTCTGCATCACTCTCTTAAGCCTCTGCATCACTCTCTTGAGCCCCTGCGTCCCTCTCCTATGCCTCTGCATCACTCTCTTAAGCCTCTGCATCACTCTCTTGAGCCTCGGCATCCCTCTCTTGAGCCTCTGCAACACTCGCATCAGCCTCTGCATCCCTCTCTTGAGCCTCAGAATTCTTGTTTTGAGCCTCTGCATCACTCACTCGAGCCTCTGAATCCCTCTCTTGAGCCTCTGCATCATTCTCTTGAGCCTCTGCATCACTCT
The DNA here is from genome assembly GCF_040958095.1 of Procambarus clarkii. Classification (NCBI taxonomy): domain Eukaryota; kingdom Metazoa; phylum Arthropoda; class Malacostraca; order Decapoda; family Cambaridae; genus Procambarus; species Procambarus clarkii. The sequence goes on along the minus strand of NC_091165.1, from coordinate 50,390,369 downwards.
CTTGAGCCTCTGCATCACTCCCCTGAGCCTCTGCATCCCTCTTTTCATCCTCTGCATCACTCCCTTGAGCCTCTGCATCACTCTCTTCAGCCTCTGCATCCTTCTCTTGAGCCTCTGCATCACTCACCTGAGCCTCTGCATCACCCTCTTAAGCCTCTGCATCCCTATTTTGAGCCTCTGCATCACTTATTGTTGGCTTCTGCATCTTTCACTTCAGCCTCTGCATCACTCTCTTGAGCCTCTGCATCACTCTCCTGAGCTTCTGCATCACTCTCTTGAGCCTCTGCATCACTCTCGAAAGTTTCTGCATCATTCTCTTTGGCCTCTGCATAACTCTCTTGAGTCTCTGCATCACTCTCTTGAGCCTCAGCATCCCTCTCTTGAGCCTCTGCATCACTCACTCGAGCCTCTGCATCACTCTCTTGAGCCTCTGCATCCCTCTCTTGAGCCTCTGAATCCCTCTTTTGAGCCTCTGCATCACTCTCTCGAGCCTCTGCCTCACGCTCTTGAGCCTCTGCATCCCTCTCGGCAGCCTCTGCATCCCTCTCTTGAGCCTTTGCATCACTCTCTTAAGCCTCTGCATCACTCTCGTGAGCCTCTGCATCCCTCTCTTGAGCCCCTGCGTCCCTCTCTTATGCCTCTGCATCACTCTCTTAAGCCTCTGCATCACTCTCTTGAGCCCCTGCGTCCCTCTCCTATGCCTCTGCATCACTCTCTTAAGCCTCTGCATCACTCACTCGAGCCTCTGCATCACTCTCTTGAGCCTCTGCATCCCTCTCTTGAGCCTCTGAATCCCTCTTTTGAGCCTCTGCATCACTCTCTCGAGCCTCTGCATCACTCTCTTGAGCCTCTGCATCACTTTCTTAAGCATCTGCATCCATCTCTTAAGCCTCTGAATCCCTCTCTTGAGCCTCTGCATCACTCTCTTGAGCCTCTGCATCACTCTCTTGAGTCTCTACATCCCTCTCTTGAGCCTCTGCATCACTCTCGTAAGCCTCTGCACCACTCTCATGAGCCTCTGCATCCCTCGCTTGAGCCTCTGCATCACTCTCTCGAGCCTCTGCATCACTCTCTTGAGCCTCTGCATCACTCTCTTAAGCATCTGCATCCATCTCTTAAGCCTCTGCATCACTCTCTTGAGTCTCTACATCCCTCTCTTGAGCCTCTGCATCACTCTCGTAAGCCTCTGCACTACTCTCTTGAGCCTCTGCATCCCTCGCTTGAGCCTCTGCATCACTCTCGTAAGCCTCTGCACCACTCTCTTGAACCTCTGAATCCCTCTCTTGAGCCTCTGCATCACTCTCTTGAGCCTCTGCATCACTCTCTTAAGCCTCTGCATCACTCTCTTAAGCTTCTGCATCACTCTCTTGAGCCTCTACATCCCTCTCTTGAGCCTCTGCATCACTCTCGTAAGCCTCTGCACCACTCTCTTGAGCCTCTGCATCCCTCGCTTGAGCCTCTGCATCACTCTCTTGAGCCTCTGCATCACCCTCATAAGCCTCTTTATCCCTATTTTGAGCCTCTGCATCACAATTTTAAGCCTCTGCCTCACTCTCATGAGCCTTTGCATCCCTCTCGGCAGCCTCTGCATCCCTCTCTTGAGCCTTTGCATCACTCTCTTAAGCCTCTGCATCACTCTCGTGAGCCTCTGCATCCCTCTCTTGAGCCCCTGCGTCCCTCTCTTCTGCCTCTGCATCACTCTCTTAAGCCTCTGCGTCACTCTCTTGAGCCCCTGCGTCCCTCTCCTATGCCTCTGCATCACTCTCTTAAGCCTCTGCATCACTCTCTTGAGCCTCGGCATCCCTCTCTTGAGCCTCTGCAACACTCTCATCAGCCTCTGCATCCTCTCTTGAGCCTCAGAATTCTTCTTTTGAGCCTCTGCATCACTCACTCGAGCCTCTGAATCCCTCTCATGAGCCTCTGCATCATTCTCTTGAGCCTCTGCATCACTCTCTTGAGCCTCTACATCACTCCCTTGAGCCTCTGCATCCCTCTTTTCATCCTCTGCATCACTCCCTTGAGCCTCTGCATCACTCTCTTCAGCCTCTGCATCCTTCTCTTGAGCCTCTGCATCACTCACCTGAGCCTCTGCATCACCCTCTTAAGCCTCTGCATCCCTATTTTGAGCCTCTGCATCACTTATTGTGGGCTTCTGCATCTCTCACTTCAGCCTCTGCATCACTCTCTTGAGCCTCTGCATCACTCTCCTGAGCTTCTGCATCACTCTCTTGAGCTTCTACATCCCTCTCTTGAGCCTCTGCATCACTCTCGAAAGTTTCTGCATCATTCTCTTTAGCCTCTGCATAACTCTCTTGAGTCTCTGCATCACTCTCTTGAGCCTCAGCATCCCTCTCTTGAGCCTCTGCATCACTCACTCGAGCCTCTGCATCACTCTCTTCAGCCTCTGCATCCCTCTCTTGAGCCTCTGCATCACTCTCCTGAGCCTCTGCATCACCCTCTTAAGCCTCTGCATCCCTATTTTGAGCCTCTGCATCACTTATTGTGGGCTTCTCCATCTCTCACTTCAGTCTCTGCATCACTCTCTTGAGCCTCTGCATCCCTCTCTTGGGCCTCTGCATCACTCTCTTGAGCCTATGCATCACTCTCTTGAGCTTCTGCATCACTCTCTTGAGCCTCTACATCCCTATCGTGAGCCTCTGCATCACTCTCGTAAGCCTCTGCATCACTCTCTTGAGCCTCTGCATAACTCTCTTGAGTCTCTGCATCACTCTCTTGAGCCTCGGCATCTCTCTCTTGAGCCTCTGCAACACTCTCATCAGCCTCTGCATCCCTCTCTTGAGCCTCAGAATTCCTCTTTTGAGCCTCTGCATCACTCACTCGAGCCTCTGCATCACTCTCTTGAGCCTCTGCATCCCTCTCTTGAGCCTCTGAATCCCTCTTTTGAGCATCTGCATCACTCTCTCGAGCCTCTGCATCACTCTCTCGAGCCTCTGCATCACTCTCTTAAGCATCTGCATCCATCTCCTAAGCCTCTGAATCCCTCTCTTGAGCCTCTGCATCACTCTCTTGAGCCTCTGCATCACTCTCGTGAGCCTCTACATCCCTTTCTTGAGCCTCTGCATCACTCTCGTAAGCCTCTGCATCCCTCTCTTGAGCCTCTGCATCCCTCTCTTGAGCCCCTGCATCCCTCTCTTATGCCTCTGCATCACTCTCTTAAGCCTCTGCATCACTCTCTTGAGCCTCGGTATCCCTCTCTTATGCCTCTGCACCACTCTCTTGAGCCTCTTCATCACTCTCTTCAATCTTTGCATCCCTCTCTTGAGCCTCTGCATTATTCTCCTAAGCCTCTGCATCCCTCTCTTGAGCTTCTGCATCACTCTCTTGAGCCTCTGCATCCCTCTCTTAAGCCTCTGCATCACTCTCATAAGACTCTGCATCACTCTCCTGAGCTCCTGCATCACTCTCTTGAGCCTCTGCATCACTCTCTTGAGCCTCTGCATCCCTCTCTTGAGCCTCTGCATCATTCTCTTAAGCCTCTGCATCACTCTCTTAAGCCTCTGCATCCCTCTCATGAGCCTCTGCATCCCTCTCTTGAGCCTTTGCATCACTCTCTTGAGCCTCTGCATCACTCTCTTGAGCCTTTGCATTACTCTTTTGAGTCTCTGCATCCCTCTCTTAAGCCTCTACATCCCCTGTCTTGAGCCTCTGCATCACCCTCTTGAGCCCCTGCTTCACTCTCTTGAGCCTCGGCATCCCTCTCTTAAGCCTCTGCAACACTCTCTTCAGCCTCTGCATCACTCTCTTAAGCCTCTGCATCCCTCTCTTCATCCTCTGCATCACTCTCTTGAGCCTCTGCATCATTCTCTTGAACCTCTGCATCCCTCTGTCAAGCCTCTACATCATTCTCTTGAGCCTCTGCATCACTCTCTTCAGCCTCTGCAACACTCTCTTGAGCCTCTGCATCCCCTCTATTAAGACTCTGCACAACTCTCTTAAGCCTCTGCATCACTCTATTGAGCTTCTGCATAACTCTCTTGAGCCTCTACATCCCTCTCTTCAGCCTCTGCATCACTCTCTTGAGCCTCTTCATCACTCTCTTGAGCCTCTGCATAACTCTCTTGAGTCTCTGCATCACTCTCTTGAGCCTCTGCATCACTCTCTTCATCCTCTGCATAACTCTCTTGAGCATCTGCATCCCTCTCTTGAGCCTCTGCATCCCTCTCTTGAGCCTCTGCAACACTCTCTTCAGCCTCTGCATCACTCTCCTAAGCCTCTGGATCCCTCTCGTGAGACTCTGAATCCCTCTCCTGAGCCTCTGCATCCCTCTCTTGAGCCTCTGCAACACTCTCTTCAGCCTCTGCATCACTCTCATAAGCCTCTGAATCCCTCTCGTGAGACTCTGAATCCCTCTCTTGAGCCTCTGCGTCATTCTCTCGAGGGTCTGCATCATTCTCTTGATCCTCTGCATCACTCTCTTGAGACTTTACATCACTCTCTTGAGACTTTACATCACTCTCTTCATCCTCTGCATCACTCTCTTGAGCCTCTGCATCATTCTCTTGAGCCTCTGAAACCCTCTCTTCATCCTCTGCATCACTCTCTTGAGCCTCTGTATAACTCTCTTAAGCCTCTGCATTCCTCTCTTCATCCTCTGCATCACTCTCTTGAGCCTCTGCATTACTCTCTTAAGCTTCTGCATCACTCTCTTCATCTTCTACATCATTCATTTGAGCCTCTGCATTACTCTCTTAAGCCTCTGCATCCCTCTCTTCATCCTCTGCATCACTCTCTTGAGCCTCTGCATTACTCTCTTAAGCATCTGCATCACTCTCTTGAGCCTTTGCATCACTCTCTTAAGCCTCTGCATCACTCTCGTGAGCCTCTGCATCCCTCTCTTGAGCCCCTGCGTCCCTCTCTTATGCCTCTGCATCACTCTCTTAAGCCTCTGCATCACTCTCTTGAGCCCCTGCGTCCCTCTCCTATGCCTCTGCATCACTCTCTTAAGCCTCTGCATCACTCTCTTGAGCCTCGGCATCCCTCTCTTGAGCCTCTGCAACACTCTCATCAGCCTCTGCATCCCTCTCTTGAGCCTCAGAATTCTTGTTTTGAGCCTCTGCATCACTCACTCGAGCCTCTGAATCCCTCTCTTGAGCCTCTGCATCATTCTCTTGAGCCTCTGCATCACTCTCTTGAGCCTCTGCATCACTCCCCTGAGCCTCTGCATCCCTCTTTTCATCCTCTGCATCACTCCCTTGAGCCTCTGCATCACTCTCTTCAGCCTCTGCATCCTTCTCTTGAGCCTCTGCATCACTCACCTGAGCCTCTGCATCACCCTCTTAAGCCTCTGCATCCCTATTTTGAGCCTCTGCATCACTTATTGTTGGCTTCTGCATCTTTCACTTCAGCCTCTGCATCACTCTCTTGAGCCTCTGCATCACTCTCCTGAGCTTCTGCATCACTCGCTTGAGCCTCTGCATCACTCTCGAAAGTTTCTGCATCATTCTCTTTGGCCTCTGCATAACTCTCTTGAGTCTCTGCATCACTCTCTTGAGCCTCAGCATCCCTCTCTTGAGCCTCTGCATCACTCACTCGAGCCTCTGCATCACTCTCTTGAGCCTCTGCATCCCTCTCTTGAGCCTCTGAATCCCTCTTTTGAGCCTCTGCATCACTCTCTCGAGCCTCTGCCTCACGCTCATGAGCCTCTGCATCCCTCTCGGCAGCCTCTGCATCCCTCTCTTGAGCCTTTGCATCACTCTCTTAAGCCTCTGCATCACTCTCGTGAGCCTCTGCATCCCTCTCTTGAGCCCCTGCGTCCCTCTCTTATGCCTCTGCATCACTCTCTTAAGCCTCTGCATCACTCTCTTGAGCCCCTGCGTCCCTCTCCTATGCCTCTGCATCACTCTCTTAAGCCTCTGCATCACTCACTCGACCCTCTGCATCACTCTCTTGAGCCTCTGCATCCCTCTCTTGAGCCTCTGAATCCCTCTTTTGAGCCTCTGCATCACTCTCTCGAGCCTCTGCATCTCTCTCTTGAGCCTCTGCATCACTTTCTTAAGCATCTGCATCCATCTCTTAAGCCTCTGAATCCCTCTCTTGAGCCTCTGCATCACTCTCTTGAGCCTCTGCATCACTCTCTTGAGTCTCTACATCCCTCTCTTGAGCCTCTGCATCACTCTCGTAAGCCTCTGCACCACTCTCATGAGCCTCTGCATCCCTCGCTTGAGCCTCTGCATCACTCTCTCGAGCCTCTGCATCACTCTCTTGAGCCTCTGCATCACTCTCTTAAGCATCTGCATCCATCTCTTAAGCCTCTGCATCACTCTCTTGAGTCTCTACATCCCTCTCTTGAGCCTCTGCATCACTCTCGTAAGCCTCTGCACTACTCTCTTGAGCCTCTGCATCCCTCGCTTGAGCCTCTGCATCACTCTCGTAAGCCTCTGCACCACTCTCTTGAACCTCTGAATCCCTCTCTTGAGCCTCTGCATCACTCTCTTGAGCCTCTGCATCACTCTCTTAAGCCTCTGCATCACTCTCTTAAGCTTCTGCATCACTCTCTTGAGCCTCTACATCCCTCTCTTGAGCCTCTGCATCACTCTCGTAAGCCTCTGCACCACTCTCTTGAGCCTCTGCATCCCTCGCTTGAGCCTCTGCATCACTCTCTTGAGCCTCTGCATCACCCTCATAAGCCTCTTTATCCCTATTTTGAGCCTCTGCATCACAATTTTAAGCCTCTGCCTCACGCTCATGAGCCTTTGCATCCCTCTCGGCAGCCTCTGCATCCCTCTCTTGAGCCTTTGCATCACTCTCTTAAGCCTCTGCATCACTCTCGTGAGCCTCTGCATCCCTCTCTTGAGCCCCTGCGTCCCTCTCTTATGCCTCTGTATCACTCTCTTAAGCCTCTGCATCACTCTCTTGAGCCCCTGCGTCCCTCTCCTATGCCTCTGCATCACTCTCTTAAGCCTCTGCATCACTCACTCGAGCCTCTGCATCACTCTCTTGAGCCTCTGCATCCCGCTCTTGAGCCTCTGAATCCCTCTTTTGAGCCTCTGCATCACTCTCTCGAGCCTCTGCATCACTCTCTTGAGCCTGTGCATCACTCTCTTAAGCATCTGCATCCATCTCTTAAGCCTCTGAATCCCTCTCTTGAGCCTCTGCATCACTCTCTTGAGCCTCTGCATCACTCTCTTGAGTCTCTACATCCCTCTCTTGAGCCTCTGCATCACTCTCGTAAGCCTCTGCATCACTCTCTTGAGCCTCTCCATCCCTCTCTTGAGCCCCTTCATCCCTCTCTTATGCCTCTGCATCACTCTCTTAAGCCTCTGCATCACTCTCTTGAGCCTCGTTATCCCTCTCTTATGCCTCTGCACCACTCTCTTGAGCCTCTTCATCACTCTCTTCAATCATTGCATCCCTCTCTTGAGCCTCTGCATTATTCTTCTAAGCCTCTGCATCACTCTCTTGAGCTTCTGCAACACTCTCTTGAGCCTCTGCATCCCTCTCTTAAGCCTCTGCATCACTCTCATAAGACTCTGCATCACTCTCTTAAGCCTTTTCATCACTCTCTTGAGCCTCTGCATCACTCTCTTGAGCCTCTCTATCACTCTCTTAATCCTCTGCATCACTCTCCTGAGCTCCTGCATCACTCTCTGGAGCCTCTGCATCACTCTCTTGAGCCTCTGCATCCCTCTCTGGAGCCTCTGCATCATTCTCCTAAGCCTCTGCATCACTCTCTTAAGCCTCTGCATCCCTCTCATGAGCCTCTGCATCCCTCTCTAGAGCCTTTGCATCACTCTCTTGAGCCTCTGCATAACTCTCTTGAGCCTTTGCATCACTCTTTTGAGTCTCTGCATCCCTCTCTTAAGCCTCTGCATACCCTGTCTTGAGCCTCTGCATCACCCTCTTGAGCCCCTGCTTCACTCTCTTGAGCCTCTGCATCCCTCTCTTAAGCCTCTGCAACACTCTCTTCAGCCTCTGCATCACTCTCTTAAGCCTCTGCATCCCTCTCTTCATCCTCTGCATCACTCTCTTGAGCCTCTGCATCATTCTCTTGAACCTCTGCATCCCTCTGTCAAGCCTCTACATCATTCTCTTGAGCCTCTGCATAACTCTCTTGAGTCTCTGCATCACTCTCTCGAGCCTCTGCATCACTCTCTTCATCCTCTGCCTAACTCTCTTGAGCATCTGCATCCCTCTCTTGAGCCTCTGCATCCCTCTCTTGAGCCTCTGCAACACTCTCTTCAGCCTCTGCATCACTCTCCTAAGCCTCTGGATCCCTCTCCTGAGCCTCTGAATCCCTCTCGTCAGACTCTGAATCCCTCTCTTGAGCCTCTGCGTCATTCTCTCGAGCCTCTGCATCATTCTCTTGATCCTCTGCATCACTCTCTTGAGCCTCTGCATCACTCTCTTGAGCCTCTGCATCATTCTCTTGAGCCTCTGCAACCTTCTCTTCATCCTCTGCATCACTCTCTTGAGCCTCTGTATAACTCTCTTAAACCTCTGCATTCCTCTCTTCATCCTCTGCATCACTCTCTTGAGCCTCTGCATTACTCTCTTAAGCTTCTGCATCACTCTCTTCATCTTCTACATCATTCTTTTGAGCCTCTGCATTACTCTCGTAAGCCTCTGCATCCCTCTCTTCATCCTCTGCATCACTCTCTTGAGCCTCTGCATTACTCTCTTAAGCATCTGCATCACTCTCTTGAGCCTCTGCATCACTCTCTTCAGCCTCTGCATCCTTCTCTTGAGCCTCTGCATCACTCACCTGAGCCTCTGCATCACCCTCTTAAGCCTCTGCATCCCTATTTTGAGCCTCTGCATCACTTATTGTGGGCTTCTGCATCTCTCACTTCAGCCTCTGCATCACTCTCTTGAGCCTCTGCATCACTCTCCTGAGCTTCTGCATCACTCTCTTGAGCTTTTACATCCCTCTCTTGAGCCTCTGCATCACTCTCGAAAGATTCTGCATCATTCTCTTGAGCCTCTGCATAACTCTCTTGAGTCTCTGCATCACTCTCTTGAGCCTCAGCATCCCTCTCTTGAGCCTCTGCAACACTCTCATCAGCCTCTGCATCCGTCTCTTGAGCCTCAGAATTCCTCTTTTGAGCCTCTGCATCACTCTCTCGAGCCTCTGCATCACTCTCTTGAGCCTCTGCATCACTCTCTTAAGCCTCTGCATCCATCTCTTGAGCCTCTGAATCCCTCTCTTGAGCCTCTGCATCACTCTCTTAAGCTTCTGCACCACTCTCTTGAGCCTCTACATCCATCTCTTGAGCCTCTGCATCACTCTTGTAAGCCTCTGCACCACTCTCTTGAGCCTCTGCATCCCTCGCTTGAGCCTCTGCATCAATCTCTTGAGCCTCTGCATCACCCTCATAAGCCTCTTTATCCCTATTTTGAGCCTCTGCATCACAATTTTAAGCCTCTGCCTCACGCTCATGAGCCTCTGCATCCCTCTCGGCAGCCTCTGCATCCCTCTCTTGAGCCTTTGCATCACTCTCTTAAGCCTCTGCATCACTCTCGTGAGCCTCTGCATCCCTCTCTTGAGCCCCTGCGTCCCTCTCTTATGCCTCTGCATCACTCTCTTAAGCCTCTGCATCACTCTCTTGAGCCCCTGCGTCCCTCTCCTATGCCTCTGCATCACTCTCTTAAGCCTCTGCATCACTCTCTTGAGCCTCGGCATCCCTCTCTTGAGCCGCTGCAACACTCTCATCAGCCTCTGCATCCCTCTCTTGAGCCTCAGAATTCTTCTTTTGAGCCTCTGCATCACTCACTCGAGCCTCTGCATCACTCTCTTGAGCCTCTGCATCCCTCTCTTGAGCCTCTGAATCCCTCTTTTGAGCCTCTGCATCACTCTCTCGAGCCTCTGCATCACTCTCTTGAGCCTCTGCATCACTCTCTTGAGCCTCTGCATCACTCTCTTAAGCATCTGCATCCATTTCTTAAGCCTCTGAATCCCTCTCTTGAGCCTCTGCATCACTCTCTTGAGCCTCTGCATCACTCTCTTGAGTCTCTGCATCCCTCTCTTGAGCCTCTGCATCACTCTCGTAAGCCTCTGCATCACTCTCTTGAGCCTCTGCATCCCTCTCTTGAGCCCCTTCATCCCTCTCTTATGCCTCTGCATCACTCTCTTAAGCCTCTGCATCACTCTCTTGAGCCTCGGTATCCCTCTCTTATGCCTCTGCACCACTCTCTTGAGCCTCTTCATCACTCTCTTCAATCATTGCATCCCTCTCTTGAGCCTCTGCATTATTCTTCTAAGCCTCTGCATCACTCTCTTGAGCTTCTGCATCACTCTCTTGAGCCTCTGCATCCCTCTCTTAAGCCTCTGCATCACTCTCATAAGACTCTGCATCACTCTCTTAAGCCTTTTCATCACTCTCTTGAGCCTCTGCATCACTCTCTTGAGCCTCTCTATCACTCTCTTAATCCTCTGCATCACTCTCCTGAGCTCCTGCATCACTCTCTGGAGCCTCTGCATCACTCTCTTGAGCCTCTGCTTCCCTCTCTTGAGCCTCTGCATCATTCTCCTAAGCCTCTGCATCACTCTCTTAAGCCTCTGCATCCCTCTCATGAGCCTCTGCATCCCTCTCTTGAGCCTTTGCATCACTCTCTTGAGCCTCTGCATCACTCTCTTGAGCCTTTGCATCACTCTTTTAAGTCTCTGCATCCCTCTCTTAAGCCTCTGCATCCCCTGTCTTGAGCCTCTGCATCACCCTCTTGAGCCCCTGCTTCACTCTCTTGAGCCTCTGCATCCCTCTCTTAAGCCTCTGCAACACTCTCTTCAGCCTCTGCATCACTCTCTTAAGCCTCTGCATCCCTCTCTTCATCCTCTGCATCACTCTCTTGAGCCTTTGCATCATTCTCTTTAACCTCTGCATCCCTCTGTCAAGCCTCTACATCATTCTCTTGAGCCTCTGCATAACTCTCTTGAGTCTCTGCATCACTCTCTCGAGCCACTGCATCACTCTCTTCATCCTCTGCCTAACTCTCTTGAGCCTCTGCATCCCTCTCTTATGCCTCTGCACCACTCTCTTGAGCCTCTTCATCACTATCTTCAATCTTTGCATCCCTCTCTTGAGCCTCTGCATGATTCTCCTAAGCCTCTGCATCACTCTCTTGAGCTTCTGCATCACTCTCTTGAGCCTCTGCATCCCTCTCTTAAGCCTCTGCATCACTCTCATAAGACTCTGCATCAGTCTCCTGAGCTCCTGCATCACTCTCTTGAGCCTCTGCATCACTCTCGTGAGCCTCTGCATCCCTCTCTTGAGCCTCTGCATCATTCTCCTAAGCCTCTGCATCACTCTCTTAAGCCTATGCATCCCTCTCATGAGCCTCTGCATCACTCTCTTGAGCCTCTGCATCACTCTCTTGAGCCTTTGCATTACTCTTTTGAGTCTCTGCATCCCTCTCTTAAGCCTCTGCATCCCCTGTCTTGAGCCTCTGCATCACCCTCTTGAGCCCCTGCTTCACTCTCTTGAGCCTCTGCATCCCTCTCTTAAGCCTCTGCAACACTCTCTTCAGCCTCTGCGTCACTCTCTTAAGCCTCTGCATCCCTCTCTTCATCCTCTGCATCACTCTCTTGAGCCTCTGCATCATTCTCTTGAACCTCTGCATCCCTCTGTCAAGCCTCTACATCATTCTCTTGAGCCTCTGCATCACTCTCTTCAGCCTCTGCAACACTCTCTTGAGCCTATGCATCCTCTCTATTAAGACTCTGCACAACTCTCTTAAGCCTCTGCATCACTCTATTGAGCTTCTGCATAACTCTCTTGAGCCTCCACATCCCTCTCTTCAGCCTCTGCATCACTCTCTTGAGCCTCTGCACCACTCTCTTGAGCCTCTTCATCACTCTCTTCAATCATTGCATCCCTCTCTTGAGCCTCTGCATTATTCTTCTAAGCCTCTGCATCACTCTCTTGAGCTTCTGCATCACTCTCTTGAGCCTCTGCATCCCTCTCTTAAGCCTCTGCATCACTCTCATAAGACTCTGCATCACTCTCTTAAGCCTTTTCATCACTCTCTTGAGCCTCTGCATCACTCTCTTGAGCCTCTCTATCACTCTCTTAATCCTCTGCATCACTCTCCTGAGCTCCTGCATCACTCTCTGGAGCCTCTGCATCACTCTCTTGAGCCTCTGCTTCCCTCTCTTGAGCCTCTGCATCATTCTCCTAAGCCTCTGCATCACTCTCTTAAGCCTCTGCATCCCTCTCATGAGCCTCTGCATCCCTCTCTTGAGCCTTTGCATCACTCTCTTGAGCCTCTGCATCACTCTCTTGAGCCTTTGCATCACTCTTTTAAGTCTCTGCATCCCTCTCTTAAGCCTCTGCATCCCCTGTCTTGAGCCTCTGCATCACCCTCTTGAGCCCCTGCTTCACTCTCTTGAGCCTCTGCATCCCTCTCTTAAGCCTCTGCAACACTCTCTTCAGCCTCTGCATCACTCTCTTAAGCCTCTGCATCCCTCTCTTCATCCTCTGCATCACTCTCTTGAGCCTTTGCATCATTCTCTTTAACCTCTGCATCCCTCTGTCAAGCCTCTACATCATTCTCTTGAGCCTCTGCATAACTCTCTTGAGTCTCTGCATCACTCTCTCGAGCCACTGCATCACTCTCTTCATCCTCTGCCTAACTCTCTTGAGCCTCTGCATCCCTCTCTTATGCCTCTGCACCACTCTCTTGAGCCTCTTCATCGCTATCTTCAATCTTTGCATCCCTCTCTTGAGCCTCTGCATGATTCTCCTAAGCCTCTGCATCACTCTCTTGAGCTTCTGCATCACTCTCTTGAGCCTCTGCATCCCTCTCTTAAGCCTCTGCATCACTCTCATAAGACTCTGCATCAGTCTCCTGAGCTCCTGCATCACTCTCTTGAGCCTCTGCATCACTCTCGTGAGCCTCTGCATCCCTCTCTTGAGCCTCTGCATCATTCTCCTAAGCCTCTGCATCACTCTCTTAAGCCTATGCATCCCTCTCATGAGCCTCTGCATCACTCTCTTGAGCCTCTGCATCACTCTCTTGAGCCTTTGCATTACTCTTTTGAGTCTCTGCATCCCTCTCTTAAGCCTCTGCATCCCCTGTCTTGAGCCTCTGCATCACCCTCTTGAGCCCCTGCTTCACTCTCTTGAGCCTCTGCATCCCTCTCTTAAGCCTCTGCAACACTCTCTTCAGCCTCTGCGTCACTCTCTTAAGCCTCTGCATCCCTCTCTTCATCCTCTGCATCACTCTCTTGAGCCTCTGCATCATTCTCTTGAACCTCTGCATCCCTCTGTCAAGCCTCTACATCATTCTCTTGAGCCTCTGCATCACTCTCTTCAGCCTCTGCAACACTCTCTTGAGCCTATGCATCCTCTCTATTAAGACTCTGCACAACTCTCTTAAGCCTCTGCATCACTCTATTGAGCTTCTGCATAACTCTCTTGAGCCTCCACATCCCTCTCTTCAGCCTCTGCATCACTCTCTTGAGCCTCTTGATCACTCTCTTGAGCCTCTGCATAACTCTCTTGAGTCTCTGCATCACTCTCTTGAGCCTCTGCATCACTCTCTTCATCCTCTGCCTAACTCTCTTGAGCATCTGCATCCCTCTCTTGAGCCTCTGCATCCCTCTCTTGAGCCTCTGCAACACTCTCTTCAGCCTCTGCATCACTCTCCTAAGCCTCTGGATCCCTCTCGTGAGACTCTGAATCCCTCTCTTGAGCCTCTGCATCCCTCTCTTGAGCCTCTGCAACACTCTCTTCAGCCTCTGCATCACTCTCCTAAGCCTCTGAATCCCTCTCGTGAGACTCTGAATCCCTCTCTTGAGCCTCTGCGTCATTCTCTCGAGGGTCTGCATCATTCTCTTGATCCTCTGCATCACTCTCTTGAGACTTTACATCACTCTCTTGAGACTTTACATCACTCTCTTCATCCTCTGCATCACTCTCTTGAGCCTCTGCATCATTCTCTTGAGCCTCTGAAACCCTCTCTTCATCCTCTGCATCACTCTCTTGAGCCTCTGTATAACTCTCTTAAGCCTCTGCATTCCTCTCTTCATCCTCTGCATCACTCTCTTGAGCCTCTGCATTACTCTCTTAAGCTTCTGCATCACTCTCTTCATCTTCTACATCATTCTTTTGAGCCTCTGCATTACTCTCTTAAGCCTCTGCATCCCTCTCTTCATCCTCTGCATCACTCTCTTGAGCCTCTGCATTTCTCTCTTAAGCATCTGCATCACTCTCTTGAGCCTTTGCATCACTCTCTTAAGCCTCTGCATCACTCTCGTGAGCCTCTGCATCCCTCTCTTGAGCCCCTGCGTCCCTCTCTTCTGCCTCTGCATCACTCTCTTAAGCCTCTGCGTCACTCTCTTGAGCCCCTGCGTCCCTCTCCTATGCCTCTGCATCACTCTCTTAAGCCTCTGCATCACTCTCTTGAGCCTCGGCATCCCTCTCTTGAGCCTCTGCAACACTCTCATCAGCCTCTGCATCCTCTCTTGAGCCTCAGAATTCTTCTTTTGAGCCTCTGCATCACTCACTCGAGCCTCTGAATCCCTCTCATGAGCCTCTGCATCATTCTCTTGAGCCTCTGCATCACTCTCTTGAGCCTCTACATCACTCCCTTGAGCCTCTGCATCCCTCTTTTCATCCTCTGCATCACTCCCTTGAGCCTCTGCATCACTCTCTTCAGCCTCTGCATCCTTCTCTTGAGCCTCTGCATCACTCACCTGAGCCTCTGCATCACCCTCTTAAGCCTCTGCATCCCTATTTTGAGCCTCTGCATCACTTATTGTGGGCTTCTGCATCTCTCACTTCAGCCTCTGCATCACTCTCTTGAGCCTCTGCATCACTCTCCTGAGCTTCTGCATCACTCTCTTGAGCTTCTACATCCCTCTCTTGAGCCTCTGCATCACTCTCGAAAGTTTCTGCATCATTCTCTTTAGCCTCTGCATAACTCTCTTGAGTCTCTGCATCACTCTCTTGAGCCTCAGCATCCCTCTCTTGAGCCTCTGCATCACTCACTCGAGCCTCTGCATCACTCTCTTCAGCCTCTGCATCCCTCTCTTGAGCCTCTGCATCACTCTCCTGAGCCTCTGCATCACCCTCTTAAGCCTCTGCATCCCTATTTTGAGCCTCTGCATCACTTATTGTGGGCTTCTCCATCTCTCACTTCAGTCTCTGCATCACTCTCTTGAGCCTCTGCATCCCTCTCTTGGGCCTCTGCATCACTCTCTTGAGCCTATGCATCACTCTCTTGAGCTTCTGCATCACTCTCTTGAGCCTCTACATCCCTATCGTGAGCCTCTGCATCACTCTCGTAAGCCTCTGCATCACTCTCTTGAGCCTCTGCATAACTCTCTTGAGTCTCTGCATCACTCTCTTGAGCCTCGGCATCTCTCTCTTGAGCCTCTGCAACACTCTCATCAGCCTCTGCATCCCTCTCTTGAGCCTCAGAATTCCTCTTTTGAGCCTCTGCATCACTCACTCGAGCCTCTGCATCACTCTCTTGAGCCTCTGCATCCCTCTCTTGAGCCTTTGAATCCCTCTTTTGAGCATCTGCATCACTCTCTCGAGCCTCTGCATCACTCTCTCGAGCCTCTGCATCACTCTCTTAAGCATCTGCATCCACCTCCTAAGCCTCTGAATCCCTCTCTTGAGCCTCTGCATCACTCTCTTGAGCCTCTGCATCACTCTCTTGAGCCTCTACATCCCTTTCTTGAGCCTCTGCATCACTCTCGTAAGCCTCTGCATCCCTCTCTTGAGCCTCTGCATCCCTCTCTTGAGCCCCTGCATCCCTCTCTTATGCCTCTGCATCACTCTCTTAAGCCTCTGCATCACTCTCTTGAGCCTCGGTATCCCTCTCTTATGCCTCTGCACCACTCTCTTGAGCCTCTTCATCACTCTCTTCAATCTTTGCATCCCTCTCTTGAGCCTCTGCATTATTCTCCTAAGCCTCTGCATCCCTCTCTTGAGCTTCTGCATCACTCTCTTGAGCCTCTGCATCCCTCTCTTAAGCCTCTGCATCACTCTCATAAGACTCTGCATCACTCTCCTGAGCTCCTGCATCACTCTCTTGAGCCTCTGCATCACTCTCTTGAGCCTCTGCATCCCTCTCTTGAGCCTCTGCATCATTCTCCTAAGCCTCTGCATCACTCTCTTAAGCCTCTGCATCCCTCTCATGAGCCTCTGCATCCCTCTCTTGAGCCTTTGCATCACTCTCTTGAGCCTCTGCATCACTCTCTTGAGCCTTTGCATTACTCTTTTGAGTCTCTGCATCCCTCTCTTAAGCCTCTACATCCCCTGTCTTGAGCCTCTGCATCACCCTCTTGAGCCCCTGCTTCACTCTCTTGAGCCTCGGCATCCCTCTCTTAAGCCTCTGCAACACTCTCTTCAGCCTCTGCATCACTCTCTTAAGCCTCTGCATCCCTCTCTTCATCCTCTGCATCACTCTCTTGAGCCTCTGCATCATTCTCTTGAACCTCTGCATCCCTCTGTCAAGCCTCTACATCATTCTCTTGAGCCTCTGCATCACTCTCTTCAGCCTCTGCAACACTCTCTTGAGCCTCTGCATCCCCTCTATTAAGACTCTGCACAACTCTCTTAAGCCTCTGCATCACTCTATTGAGCTTCTGCATAACTCTCTTGAGCCTCTACATCCCTCTCTTCAGCCTCTGCATCACTCTCTTGAGCCTCTTCATCACTCTCTTGAGCCTCTGCATAACTCTCTTGAGTCTCTGCATCACTCTCTTGAGCCTCTGCATCACTCTCTTCATCCTCTGCATAACTCTCTTGAGCATCTGCATCCCTCTCTTGAGCCTCTGCATCCCTCTCTTGAGCCTCTGCAACACTCTCTTCAGCCTCTGCATCACTCTCCTAAGCCTCTGGATCCCTCTCGTGAGACTCTGAATACCTCTCCTGAGCCTCTGCATCCCTCTCTTGAGCCTCTGCAACACTCTCTTCAGCCTCTGCATCACTCTCATAAGCCTCTGAATCCCTCTCGTGAGACTCTGAATCCCTCTCTTGAGCCTCTGCGTCATTCTCTCGAGGGTCTGCATCATTCTCTTGATCCTCTGCATCACTCTCTTGAGACTTTACATCACTCTCTTGAGACTTTACATCACTCTCTTCATCCTCTGCATCACTCTCTTGAGCCTCTGCATCATTCTCTTGAGCCTCTGAAACCCTCTCTTCATCCTCTGCATCACTCTCTTGAGCCTCTGCATTACTCTCTTAAGCTTCTGCATCACTCTCTTCATCTTCTACATCATTCATTTGAGCCTCTGCATTACTCTCTTAAGCCTCTGCATCCCTCTCTTCATCCTCTGCATCACTCTCTTGAGCCTCTGCATTACTCTCTTAAGCATCTGCATCACTCTCTTGAGCCTTTGCATCACTCTCTTAAGCCTCTGCATCACTCTCGTGAGCCTCTGCATCCCTCTCTTGAGCCCCTGCGTCCCTCTCTTATGCCTCTGCATCACTCTCTTAAGCCTCTGCATCACTCTCTTGAGCCCCTGCGTCCCTCTCCTATGCCTCTGCATCACTCTCTTAAGCCTCTGCATCACTCTCTTGAGCCTCGGCATCCCTCTCTTGAGCCTCTGCAACACTCTCATCAGCCTCTGCATCCCTCTCTTGAGCCTCAGAATTCTTGTTTTGAGCCTCTGCATCACTCACTCGAGCCTCTGAATCCCTCTCTTGAGCCTCTGCATCATTCTCTTGAGCCTCTGCATCACTCTCTTGAGCCTCTGCATCACTCCCTTGAGCCTCTGCATCCCTCTTTTCATCCTCTGCATCACTCCCTTGAGCCTCTGCATCACTCTCTTCAGCCTCTGCATCCTTCTCTTGAGCCTCTGCATCACTCACCTGAGCCTCTGCATCACCCTCTTAAGCCTCTGCATCCCTATTTTGAGCCTCTGCATCACTTATTGTTGGCTTCTGCATCTTTCACTTCAGCCTCTGCATCACTCTCTTGAGCCTCTGCATCACTCTCCTGAGCTTCTGCATCACTCTCTTGAGCCTCTGCATCACTCTCGAAAGTTTCTGCATCATTCTCTTTGGCCTCTGCATAACTCTCTTGAGTCTCTGCATCACTCTCTTGAGCCTCAGCATCCCTCTCTTGAGCCTCTGCATCACTCACTCGAGCCTCTGCATCACTCTCTTGAGCCTCTGCATCCCTCTCTTGAGCCTCTGAATCCCTCTTTTGAGCCTCTGCATCACTCTCTCGAGCCTCTGCCTCACGCTCATGAGCCTCTGCATCCCTCTCGGCAGCCTCTGCATCCCTCTCTTGAGCCTTTGCATCACTCTCTTAAGCCTCTGCATCACTCTCGTGAGCCTCTGCATCCCTCTCTTGAGCCCCTGCGTCCCTCTCTTATGCCTCTGCATCACTCTCTTAAGCCTCTGCATCACTCTCTTGAGCCCCTGCGTCCCTCTCCTATGCCTCTGCATCACTCTCTTAAGCCTCTGCATCACTCACTCGAGCCTCTGCATCACTCTCTTGAGCCTCTGCATCCCTCTCTTGAGCCTCTGAATCCCTCTTTTGAGCCTCTGCATCACTCTCTCGAGCCTCTGCATCACTCTCTTGAGCCTCTGCATCACTTTCTTAAGCATCTGCATCCATCTCTTAAGCCTCTGAATCCCTCTCTTGAGCCTCTGCATCACTCTCTTGAGCCTCTGCATCACTCTCTTGAGTCTCTACATCCCTCTCTTGAGCCTCTGCATCACTCTCGTAAGCCTCTGCACCACTCTCATGAGCCTCTGCATCCCTCGCTTGAGCCTCTGCATCACTCTCTCGAGCCTCTGCATCACTCTCTTGAGCCTCTGCATCACTCTCTTAAGCATCTGCATCCATCTCTTAAGCCTCTGCATCACTCTCTTGAGTCTCTACATCCCTCTCTTGAGCCTCTGCATCACTCTCGTAAGCCTCTGCACTACTCTCTTGAGCCTCTGCATCCCTCGCTTGAGCCTCTGCATCACTCTCGTAAGCCTCTGCACCACTCTCTTGAACCTCTGAATCCCTCTCTTGAGCCTCTGCATCACTCTCTTGAGCCTCTGCATCACTCTCTTAAGCCTCTGCATCACTCTCTTAAGCTTCTGCATCACTCTCTTGAGCCTCTACATCCCTCTCTTGAGCCTCTGCATCACTCACGTAAGCCTCTGCACCACTCTCTTGAGCCTCTGCATCCCTCGCTTGAGCCTCTGCATCACTCTCTTGAGCCTCTGCATCACCCTCATAAGCCTCTTTATCCCTATTTTGAGCCTCTGCATCACAATTTTAAGCCTCTGCCTCACGCTCATGAGCCTTTGCATCCCTCTCGGCAGCCTCTGCATCCCTCTCTTGAGCCTTTGCATCACTCTCTTAAGCCTCTGCATCACTCTCGTGAGCCTCTGCATCCCTCTCTTGAGCCCCTGCGTCCCTCTCTTATGCCTCTGTATCACTCTCTTAAGCCTCTGCATCACTCTCTTGAGCCCCTGCGTCCCTCTCCTATGCCTCTGCATCACTCTCTTAAGCCTCTGCATCACTAACTCGAGCCTCTGCATCACTCTCTTGAGCCTCTGCATCCCGCTCTTGAGCCTCTGAATCCCTCTTTTGAGCCTCTGCATCACTCTCTCGAGCCTCTGCATCACTCTCTTGAGCCTGTGCATCACTCTCTTAAGCATCTGCATCCATCTCTTAAGCCTCTGAATCCCTCTCTTGAGCCTCTGCATCACTCTCTTGAGCCTCTGCATCACTCTCTTGAGTCTCTACATCCCTCTCTTGAGCCTCTGCATCACTCTCGTAAGCCTCTGCATCACTCTCTTGAGCCTCTCCATCCCTCTCTTGAGCCCCTTCATCCCTCTCCTATGCCTCTGCATCACTCTCTTAAGCCTCTGCATCACTCTCTTGAGCCTCGTTATCCCTCTCTTATGCCTCTGCACCACTCTCTTGAGCCTCTTCATCACTCTCTTCAATCATTGCATCCCTCTCTTGAGCCTCTGCATTATTCTTCTAAGCCTCTGCATCACTCTCTTGAGCTTCTGCAACACTCTCTTGAGCCTCTGCATCCCTCTCTTAAGCCTCTGCATCACTCTCATAAGACTCTGCATCACTCTCTTAAGCCTTTTCATCACTCTCTTGAGCCTCTGCATCACTCTCTTGAGCCTCTCTATCACTCTCTTAATCCTCTGCATCACTCTCCTGAGCTCCTGCATCACTCTCTGGAGCCTCTGCATCACTCTCTTGAGCCTCTGCATCCCTCTCTTGAGCCTCTGCGTCATTCTCCTAAGCCTCTGCATCACTCTCTTAAGCCTCTGCATCCCTCTCATGAGCCTCTGCATCCCTCTCTAGAGCCTTTGCATCACTCTCTTGAGCCTCTGCATAACTCTCTTGAGCCTTTGCATCACTCTTTTGAGTCTCTGCATCCCTCTCTTAAGCCTCTGCATACCCTGTCTTGAGCCTCTGCATCACCCTCTTGAGCCCCTGCTTCACTCTCTTGAGCCTCTGCATCCCTCTCTTAAGCCTCTGCAACACTCTCTTCAGCCTCTGCATCACTCTCTTAAGCCTCTGCATCCCTCTCTTCATCCTCTGCATCACTCTCTTGAGCCTCTGCATCATTCTCTTGAACCTCTACATCCCTCTGTCAAGCCTCTACATCATTCTCTTGAGCCTCTGCATAACTCTCTTGAGTCTCTGCATCACTCTCTCGAGCCTCTGCATCACTCTCTTCATCCTCTGCCTAACTCTCTTGAGCATCTGCATCCCTCTCTTGAGCCTCTGCATCCCTCTCTTGAGCCTCTGCAACACTCTCTTCAGCCTCTGCATCACTCTCCTAAGCCTCTGGATCCCTCTCCTGAGCCTCTGAATCCCTCTCGTCAGACTCTGAATCCCTCTCTTGAGCCTCTGCGTCATTCTCTCGAGCCTCTGCATCATTCTCTTGATCCTCTGCATCACTCTCTTGAGCCTCTGCATCACTCTCTTGAGCCTCTGCATCATTCTCTTGAGCCTCTGCAACCTTCTCTTCATCCTCTGCATCACTCTCTTGAGCCTCTGTATAACTCTCTTAAACCTCTGCATTCCTCTCTTCATCCTCTGCATCACTCTCTTGAGCCTCTGCATTACTCTCTTAAGCTTCTGCATCACTCTCTTCATCTTCTACATCATTCTTTTGATCCTCTGCATTACTCTCGTAAGCCTCTGCATCCCTCTCTTCATCCTCTGCATCACTCTCTTGAGCCTCTGCATTACTCTCTTAAGCATCTGCATCACTCTCTTGAGCCTCTGCATCCCTCTCTTGAGCCTCTGAATCCCTCTCTTGAGCCTCTGCATCATTCTCTTGAGCCTTTGCATCACTCTCTTCAGCCTCTGCATCCTTCTCTTGAGCCTCTGCATCACTCACCTGAGCCTCTGCATCACCCTCTTAAGCCTCTGCATCCCTATTTTGAGCCTCTGCATCACTTATTGTGGGCTTCTGCATCTCTCACTTCAGCCTCTGCATCACTCTCTTGAGCCTCTGCATCACTCTCCTGAGCTTCTGCATCACTCTCTTGAGCTTTTACATCCCTCTCTTGAGCCTCTGCATCACTCTCGAAAGATTCTGCATCATTCTCTTGAGCCTCTGCATAACTCTCTTGAGTCTCTGCATCACTCTCTTGAGCCTCAGCATCCCTCTCTTGAGCCTCTGCAACACTCTCATCAGCCTCTGCATCCGTCTCTTGAGCCTCAGAATTCCTCTTTTGAGCCTCTGCATCACTCTCTCGAGCCTCTGCATCACTCTCTTGAGCCTCTGCATCACTCTCTTAAGCCTCTGCATCCATCTCTTGAGCCTCTGAATCCCTCTCTTAAGCCTCTGCATCACTCTCTTAAGCTTCTGCACCACTCTCTTGAGCCTCTACATCCATCTCTTGAGCCTCTGCATCACTCTTGTAAGCCTCTGCACCACTCTCTTGAGCCTCTGCATCCCTCGCTTGAGCCTCTGCATCAATCTCTTGAGCCTCTGCATCACCCTCATAAGCCTCTTTATCCCTATTTTGAGCCTCTGCATCACAATTTTAAGCCTCTGCCTCACGCTCATGAGCCTCTGCATCCCTCTCGGCAGCCTCTGCATCCCTCTCTTGAGCCTTTGCATCACTCTCTTAAGCCTCTGCATCACTCTCGTGAGCCTCTGCATCCCTCTCTTGAGCCCCTGCGTCCCTCTCTTATGCCTCTGCATCACTCTCTTAAGCCTCTGCATCACTCTCTTGAGCCCCTGCGTCCCTCTCCTATGCCTCTGCATCACTCTCTCGAGCCTCTGCATCACTCTCTTGAGCCTCTGCATCACTCTCTTAAGCATCTGCATCCATCTCTTAAGCCTCTGCATCACTCTCTTGAGTCTCTACATCCCTCTCTTGAGCCTCTGCATCACTCTCGTAAGCCTCTGCACTACTCTCTTGAGCCTCTGCATCCCTCGCTTGAGCCTCTGCATCACTCTCGTAAGCCTCTGCACCACTCTCTTGAACCTCTGAATCCCTCTCTTGAGCCTCTGCATCACTCTCTTGAGCCTCTGCATCACTCTCTTAAGCCTCTGCATCACTCTCTTAAGCTTCTGCATCACTCTCTTGAGCCTCTACATCCCTCTCTTGAGCCTCTGCATCACTCACGTAAGCCTCTGCACCACTCTCTTGAGCCTCTGCATCCCTCGCTTGAGCCTCTGCATCACTCTCTTGAGCCTCTGCATCACCCTCATAAGCCTCTTTATCCCTATTTTGAGCCTCTGCATCACAATTTTAAGCCTCTGCCTCACGCTCATGAGCCTTTGCATCCCTCTCGGCAGCCTCTGCATCCCTCTCTTGAGCCTTTGCATCACTCTCTTAAGCCTCTGCATCACTCTCGTGAGCCTCTGCATCCCTCTCTTGAGCCCCTGCGTCCCTCTCTTATGCCTCTGTATCACTCTCTTAAGCCTCTGCATCACTCTCTTGAGCCCCTGCGTCCCTCTCCTATGCCTCTGCATCACTCTCTTAAGCCTCTGCATCACTAACTCGAGCCTCTGCATCACTCTCTTGAGCCTCTGCATCCCGCTCTTGAGCCTCTGAATCCCTCTTTTGAGCCTCTGCATCACTCTCTCGAGCCTCTGCATCACTCTCTTGAGCCTGTGCATCACTCTCTTAAGCATCTGCATCCATCTCTTAAGCCTCTGAATCCCTCTCTTGAGCCTCTGCATCACTCTCTTGAGCCTCTGCATCACTCTCTTGAGTCTCTACATCCCTCTCTTGAGCCTCTGCATCACTCTCGTAAGCCTCTGCATCACTCTCTTGAGCCTCTCCATCCCTCTCTTGAGCCCCTTCATCCCTCTCCTATGCCTCTGCATCACTCTCTTAAGCCTCTGCATCACTCTCTTGAGCCTCGTTATCCCTCTCTTATGCCTCTGCACCACTCTCTTGAGCCTCTTCATCACTCTCTTCAATCATTGCATCCCTCTCTTGAGCCTCTGCATTATTCTTCTAAGCCTCTGCATCACTCTCTTGAGCTTCTGCAACACTCTCTTGAGCCTCTGCATCCCTCTCTTAAGCCTCTGCATCACTCTCATAAGACTCTGCATCACTCTCTTAAGCCTTTTCATCACTCTCTTGAGCCTCTGCATCACTCTCTTGAGCCTCTCTATCACTCTCTTAATCCTCTGCATCACTCTCCTGAGCTCCTGCATCACTCTCTGGAGCCTCTGCATCACTCTCTTGAGCCTCTGCATCCCTCTCTTGAGCCTCTGCGTCATTCTCCTAAGCCTCTGCATCACTCTCTTAAGCCTCTGCATCCCTCTCATGAGCCTCTGCATCCCTCTCTAGAGCCTTTGCATCACTCTCTTGAGCCTCTGCATAACTCTCTTGAGCCTTTGCATCACTCTTTTGAGTCTCTGCATCCCTCTCTTAAGCCTCTGCATACCCTGTCTTGAGCCTCTGCATCACCCTCTTGAGCCCCTGCTTCACTCTCTTGAGCCTCTGCATCCCTCTCTTAAGCCTCTGCAACACTCTCTTCAGCCTCTGCATCACTCTCTTAAGCCTCTGCATCCCTCTCTTCATCCTCTGCATCACTCTCTTGAGCCTCTGCATCATTCTCTTGAACCTCTACATCCCTCTGTCAAGCCTCTACATCATTCTCTTGAGCCTCTGCATAACTCTCTTGAGTCTCTGCATCACTCTCTCGAGCCTCTGCATCACTCTCTTCATCCTCTGCCTAACTCTCTTGAGCATCTGCATCCCTCTCTTGAGCCTCTGCATCCCTCTCTTGAGCCTCTGCAACACTCTCTTCAGCCTCTGCATCACTCTCCTAAGCCTCTGGATCCCTCTCCTGAGCCTCTGAATCCCTCTCGTCAGACTCTGAATCCCTCTCTTGAGCCTCTGCGTCATTCTCTCGAGCCTCTGCATCATTCTCTTGATCCTCTGCATCACTCTCTTGAGCCTCTGCATCACTCTCTTGAGCCTCTGCATCATTCTCTTGAGCCTCTGCAACCTTCTCTTCATCCTCTGCATCACTCTCTTGAGCCTCTGTATAACTCTCTTAAACCTCTGCATTCCTCTCTTCATCCTCTGCATCACTCTCTTGAGCCTCTGCATTACTCTCTTAAGCTTCTGCATCACTCTCTTCATCTTCTACATCATTCTTTTGAGCCTCTGCATTACTCTCGTAAGCCTCTGCATCCCTCTCTTCATCCTCTGCATCACTCTCTTGAGCCTCTGCATTACTCTCTTAAGCATCTGCATCACTCTCTTGAGCCTCTGCATCACTCTCTTCAGCCTCTGCATCCTTCTCTTGAGCCTCTGCATCACTCACCTGAGCCTCTGCATCACCCTCTTAAGCCTCTGCATCCCTATTTTGAGCCTCTGCATCACTTATTGTGGGCTTCTGCATCTCTCACTTCAGCCTCTGCATCACTCTCTTGAGCCTCTGCATCACTCTCCTGAGCTTCTGCATCACTCTCTTGAGCTTTTACATCCCTCTCTTGAGCCTCTGCATCACTCTCGAAAGATTCTGCATCATTCTCTTGAGCCTCTGCATAACTCTCTTGAGTCTCTGCATCACTCTCTTGAGCCTCAGCATCCCTCTCTTGAGCCTCTGCAACACTCTCATCAGCCTCTGCATCCGTCTCTTGAGCCTCAGAATTCCTCTTTTGAGCCTCTGCATCACTCTCTCGAGCCTCTGCATCACTCTCTTGAGCCTCTGCATCACTCTCTTAAGCCTCTGCATCCATCTCTTGAGCCTCTGAATCCCTCTCTTGAGCCTCTGCATCACTCTCTTAAGCTTCTGCACCACTCTCTTGAGCCTCTACATCCATCTCTTGAGCCTCTGCATCACTCTTGTAAGCCTCTGCACCACTCTCTTGAGCCTCTGCATCCCTCGCTTGAGCCTCTGCATCAATCTCTTGAGCCTCTGCATCACCCTCATAAGCCTCTTTATCCCTATTTTGAGCCTCTGCATCACAATTTTAAGCCTCTGCCTCACGCTCATGAGCCTCTGCATCCCTCTCGGCAGCCTCTGCATCCCTCTCTTGAGCCTTTGCATCACTCTCTTAAGCCTCTGCATCACTCTCGTGAGCCTCTGCATCCCTCTCTTGAGCCCCTGCGTCCCTCTCTTATGCCTCTGCATCACTCTCTTAAGCCTCTGCATCACTCTCTTGAGCCCCTGCGTCCCTCTCCTATGCCTCTGCATCACTCTCTTAAGCCTCTGCATCACTCTCTTGAGCCTCGGCATCCCTCTCTTGAGCCGCTGCAACACTCTCATCAGCCTCTGCATCCCTCTCTTGAGCCTCAGAATTCTTCTTTTGAGCCTCTGCATCACTCACTCGAGCCTCTGCATCACTCTCTTGAGCCTCTGCATCCCTCTCTTGAGCCTCTGAATCCCTCTTTTGAGCCTCTGCATCACTCTCTCGAGCCTCTGCATCACTCTCTTGAGCCTCTGCATCACTCTCTTGAGCCTCTGCATCACTCTCTTAAGCATCTGCATCCATTTCTTAAGCCTCTGAATCCCTCTCTTGAGCCTCTGCATCACTCTCTTGAGCCTCTGCATCACTCTCTTGAGTCTCTGCATCCCTCTCTTGAGCCTCTGCATCACTCTCGTAAGCCTCTGCATCACTCTCTTGAGCCTCTGCATCCCTCTCTTGAGCCCCTTCATCCCTCTCTTATGCCTCTGCATCACTCTCTTAAGCCTCTGCATCACTCTCTTGAGCCTCGGTATCCCTCTCTTATGCCTCTGCACCACTCTCTTGAGCCTCTTCATCACTCTCTTCAATCATTGCATCCCTCTCTTGAGCCTCTGCATTATTCTTCTAAGCCTCTGCATCACTCTCTTGAGCTTCTGCATCACTCTCTTGAGCCTCTGCATCCCTCTCTTAAGCCTCTGCATCACTCTCATAAGACTCTGCATCACTCTCTTAAGCCTTTTCATCACTCTCTTGAGCCTCTGCATCACTCTCTTGAGCCTCTCTATCACTCTCTTAATCCTCTGCATCACTCTCCTGAGCTCCTGCATCACTCTCTGGAGCCTCTGCATCACTCTCTTGAGCCTCTGCTTCCCTCTCTTGAGCCTCTGCATCATTCTCCTAAGCCTCTGCATCACTCTCTTAAGCCTCTGCATCCCTCTCATGAGCCTCTGCATCCCTCTCTTGAGCCTTTGCATCACTCTCTTGAGCCTCTGCATCACTCTCTTGAGCCTTTGCATCACTCTTTTAAGTCTCTGCATCCCTCTCTTAAGCCTCTGCATCCCCTGTCTTGAGCCTCTGCATCACCCTCTTGAGCCCCTGCTTCACTCTCTTGAGCCTCTGCATCCCTCTCTTAAGCCTCTGCAACACTCTCTTCAGCCTCTGCATCACTCTCTTAAGCCTCTGCATCCCTCTCTTCATCCTCTGCATCACTCTCTTGAGCCTTTGCATCATTCTCTTTAACCTCTGCATCCCTCTGTCAAGCCTCTACATCATTCTCTTGAGCCTCTGCATAACTCTCTTGAGTCTCTGCATCACTCTCTCGAGCCACTGCATCACTCTCTTCATCCTCTGCCTAACTCTCTTGAGCCTCTGCATCCCTCTCTTATGCCTCTGCACCACTCTCTTGAGCCTCTTCATCACTATCTTCAATCTTTGCATCCCTCTCTTGAGCCTCTGCATGATTCTCCTAAGCCTCTGCATCACTCTCTTGAGCTTCTGCATCACTCTCTTGAGCCTCTGCATCCCTCTCTTAAGCCTCTGCATCACTCTCATAAGACTCTGCATCAGTCTCCTGAGCTCCTGCATCACTCTCTTGAGCCTCTGCATCACTCTCGTGAGCCTCTGCATCCCTCTCTTGAGCCTCTGCATCATTCTCCTAAGCCTCTGCATCACTCTCTTAAGCCTATGCATCCCTCTCATGAGCCTCTGCATCACTCTCTTGAGCCTCTGCATCACTCTCTTGAGCCTTTGCATTACTCTTTTGAGTCTCTGCATCCCTCTCTTAAGCCTCTGCATCCCCTGTCTTGAGCCTCTGCATCACCCTCTTGAGCCCCTGCTTCACTCTCTTGAGCCTCTGCATCCCTCTCTTAAGCCTCTGCAACACTCTCTTCAGCCTCTGCGTCACTCTCTTAAGCCTCTGCATCCCTCTCTTCATCCTCTGCATCACTCTCTTGAGCCTCTGCATCATTCTCTTGAACCTCTGCATCCCTCTGTCAAGCCTCTACATCATTCTCTTGAGCCTCTGCATCACTCTCTTCAGCCTCTGCAACACTCTCTTGAGCCTATGCATCCTCTCTATTAAGACTCTGCACAACTCTCTTAAGCCTCTGCATCACTCTATTGAGCTTCTGCATAACTCTCTTGAGCCTCCACATCCCTCTCTTCAGCCTCTGCATCACTCTCTTGAGCCTCTGCACCACTCTCTTGAGCCTCTTCATCACTCTCTTCAATCATTGCATCCCTCTCTTGAGCCTCTGCATTATTCTTCTAAGCCTCTGCATCACTCTCTTGAGCTTCTGCATCACTCTCTTGAGCCTCTGCATCCCTCTCTTAAGCCTCTGCATCACTCTCATAAGACTCTGCATCACTCTCTTAAGCCTTTTCATCACTCTCTTGAGCCTCTGCATCACTCTCTTGAGCCTCTCTATCACTCTCTTAATCCTCTGCATCACTCTCCTGAGCTCCTGCATCACTCTCTGGAGCCTCTGCATCACTCTCTTGAGCCTCTGCTTCCCTCTCTTGAGCCTCTGCATCATTCTCCTAAGCCTCTGCATCACTCTCTTAAGCCTCTGCATCCCTCTCATGAGCCTCTGCATCCCTCTCTTGAGCCTTTGCATCACTCTCTTGAGCCTCTGCATCACTCTCTTGAGCCTTTGCATCACTCTTTTAAGTCTCTGCATCCCTCTCTTAAGCCTCTGCATCCCCTGTCTTGAGCCTCTGCATCACCCTCTTGAGCCCCTGCTTCACTCTCTTGAGCCTCTGCATCCCTCTCTTAAGCCTCTGCAACACTCTCTTCAGCCTCTGCATCACTCTCTTAAGCCTCTGCATCCCTCTCTTCATCCTCTGCATCACTCTCTTGAGCCTTTGCATCATTCTCTTTAACCTCTGCATCCCTCTGTCAAGCCTCTACATCATTCTCTTGAGCCTCTGCATAACTCTCTTGAGTCTCTGCATCACTCTCTCGAGCCACTGCATCACTCTCTTCATCCTCTGCCTAACTCTCTTGAGCCTCTGCATCCCTCTCTTATGCCTCTGCACCACTCTCTTGAGCCTCTTCATCGCTATCTTCAATCTTTGCATCCCTCTCTTGAGCCTCTGCATGATTCTCCTAAGCCTCTGCATCACTCTCTTGAGCTTCTGCATCACTCTCTTGAGCCTCTGCATCCCTCTCTTAAGCCTCTGCATCACTCTCATAAGACTCTGCATCAGTCTCCTGAGCTCCTGCATCACTCTCTTGAGCCTCTGCATCACTCTCGTGAGCCTCTGCATCCCTCTCTTGAGCCTCTGCATCATTCTCCTAAGCCTCTGCATCACTCTCTTAAGCCTATGCATCCCTCTCATGAGCCTCTGCATCACTCTCTTGAGCCTCTGCATCACTCTCTTGAGCCTTTGCATTACTCTTTTGAGTCTCTGCATCCCTCTCTTAAGCCTCTGCATCCCCTGTCTTGAGCCTCTGCATCACCCTCTTGAGCCCCTGCTTCACTCTCTTGAGCCTCTGCATCCCTCTCTTAAGCCTCTGCAACACTCTCTTCAGCCTCTGCGTCACTCTCTTAAGCCTCTGCATCCCTCTCTTCATCCTCTGCATCACTCTCTTGAGCCTCTGCATCATTCTCTTGAACCTCTGCATCCCTCTGTCAAGCCTCTACATCATTCTCTTGAGCCTCTGCATCACTCTCTTCAGCCTCTGCAACACTCTCTTGAGCCTATGCATCCTCTCTATTAAGACTCTGCACAACTCTCTTAAGCCTCTGCATCACTCTATTGAGCTTCTGCATAACTCTCTTGAGCCTCCACATCCCTCTCTTCAGCCTCTGCATCACTCTCTTGAGCCTCTTGATCACTCTCTTGAGCCTCTGCATAACTCTCTTGAGTCTCTGCATCACTCTCTTGAGCCTCTGCATCACTCTCTTCATCCTCTGCCTAACTCTCTTGAGCATCTGCATCCCTCTCTTGAGCCTCTGCATCCCTCTCTTGAGCCTCTGCAACACTCTCTTCAGCCTCTGCATCACTCTCCTAAGCCTCTGGATCCCTCTCGTGAGACTCTGAATCCCTCTCTTGAGCCTCTGCATCCCTCTCTTGAGCCTCTGCAACACTCTCTTCAGCCTCTGCATCACTCTCCTAAGCCTCTGAATCCCTCTCGTGAGACTCTGAATCCCTCTCTTGAGCCTCTGCGTCATTCTCTCGAGGGTCTGCATCATTCTCTTGATCCTCTGCATCACTCTCTTGAGACTTTACATCACTCTCTTGAGACTTTACATCACTCTCTTCATCCTCTGCATCACTCTCTTGAGCCTCTGCATCATTCTCTTGAGCCTCTGAAACCCTCTCTTCATCCTCTGCATCACTCTCTTGAGCCTCTGTATAACTCTCTTAAGCCTCTGCATTCCTCTCTTCATCCTCTGCATCACTCTCTTGAGCCTCTGCATTACTCTCTTAAGCTTCTGCATCACTCTCTTCATCTTCTACATCATTCTTTTGAGCCTCTGCATTACTCTCTTAAGCCTCTGCATCCCTCTCTTCATCCTCTGCATCACTCTCTTGAGCCTCTGCATTTCTCTCTTAAGCATCTGCATCACTCTCTTGAGCCTTTGCATCACTCTCTTAAGCCTCTGCATCACTCTCGTGAGCCTCTGCATCCCTCTCTTGAGCCCCTGCGTCCCTCTCTTCTGCCTCTGCATCACTCTCTTAAGCCTCTGCGTCACTCTCTTGAGCCCCTGCGTCCCTCTCCTATGCCTCTGCATCACTCTCTTAAGCCTCTGCATCACTCTCTTGAGCCTCGGCATCCCTCTCTTGAGCCTCTGCAACACTCTCATCAGCCTCTGCATCCTCTCTTGAGCCTCAGAATTCTTCTTTTGAGCCTCTGCATCACTCACTCGAGCCTCTGAATCCCTCTCATGAGCCTCTGCATCATTCTCTTGAGCCTCTGCATCACTCTCTTGAGCCTCTACATCACTCCCTTGAGCCTCTGCATCCCTCTTTTCATCCTCTGCATCACTCCCTTGAGCCTCTGCATCACTCTCTTCAGCCTCTGCATCCTTCTCTTGAGCCTCTGCATCACTCACCTGAGCCTCTGCATCACCCTCTTAAGCCTCTGCATCCCTATTTTGAGCCTCTGCATCACTTATTGTGGGCTTCTGCATCTCTCACTTCAGCCTCTGCATCACTCTCTTGAGCCTCTGCATCACTCTCCTGAGCTTCTGCATCACTCTCTTGAGCTTCTACATCCCTCTCTTGAGCCTCTGCATCACTCTCGAAAGTTTCTGCATCATTCTCTTTAGCCTCTGCATAACTCTCTTGAGTCTCTGCATCACTCTCTTGAGCCTCAGCATCCCTCTCTTGAGCCTCTGCATCACTCACTCGAGCCTCTGCATCACTCTCTTCAGCCTCTGCATCCCTCTCTTGAGCCTCTGCATCACTCTCCTGAGCCTCTGCATCACCCTCTTAAGCCTCTGCATCCCTATTTTGAGCCTCTGCATCACTTATTGTGGGCTTCTCCATCTCTCACTTCAGTCTCTGCATCACTCTCTTGAGCCTCTGCATCCCTCTCTTGGGCCTCTGCATCACTCTCTTGAGCCTATGCATCACTCTCTTGAGCTTCTGCATCACTCTCTTGAGCCTCTACATCCCTATCGTGAGCCTCTGCATCACTCTCGTAAGCCTCTGCATCACTCTCTTGAGCCTCTGCATAACTCTCTTGAGTCTCTGCATCACTCTCTTGAGCCTCGGCATCTCTCTCTTGAGCCTCTGCAACACTCTCATCAGCCTCTGCATCCCTCTCTTGAGCCTCAGAATTCCTCTTTTGAGCCTCTGCATCACTCACTCGAGCCTCTGCATCACTCTCTTGAGCCTCTGCATCCCTCTCTTGAGCCTTTGAATCCCTCTTTTGAGCATCTGCATCACTCTCTCGAGCCTCTGCATCACTCTCTCGAGCCTCTGCATCACTCTCTTAAGCATCTGCATCCACCTCCTAAGCCTCTGAATCCCTCTCTTGAGCCTCTGCATCACTCTCTTGAGCCTCTGCATCACTCTCTTGAGCCTCTACATCCCTTTCTTGAGCCTCTGCATCACTCTCGTAAGCCTCTGCATCCCTCTCTTGAGCCTCTGCATCCCTCTCTTGAGCCCCTGCATCCCTCTCTTATGCCTCTGCATCACTCTCTTAAGCCTCTGCATCACTCTCTTGAGCCTCGGTATCCCTCTCTTATGCCTCTGCACCACTCTCTTGAGCCTCTTCATCACTCTCTTCAATCTTTGCATCCCTCTCTTGAGCCTCTGCATTATTCTCCTAAGCCTCTGCATCCCTCTCTTGAGCTTCTGCATCACTCTCTTGAGCCTCTGCATCCCTCTCTTAAGCCTCTGCATCACTCTCATAAGACTCTGCATCACTCTCCTGAGCTCCTGCATCACTCTCTTGAGCCTCTGCATCACTCTCTTGAGCCTCTGCATCCCTCTCTTGAGCCTCTGCATCATTCTCCTAAGCCTCTGCATCACTCTCTTAAGCCTCTGCATCCCTCTCATGAGCCTCTGCATCCCTCTCTTGAGCCTTTGCATCACTCTCTTGAGCCTCTGCATCACTCTCTTGAGCCTTTGCATTACTCTTTTGAGTCTCTGCATCCCTCTCTTAAGCCTCTACATCCCCTGTCTTGAGCCTCTGCATCACCCTCTTGAGCCCCTGCTTCACTCTCTTGAGCCTCGGCATCCCTCTCTTAAGCCTCTGCAACACTCTCTTCAGCCTCTGCATCACTCTCTTAAGCCTCTGCATCCCTCTCTTCATCCTCTGCATCACTCTCTTGAGCCTCTGCATCATTCTCTTGAACCTCTGCATCCCTCTGTCAAGCCTCTACATCATTCTCTTGAGCCTCTGCATCACTCTCTTCAGCCTCTGCAACACTCTCTTGAGCCTCTGCATCCCCTCTATTAAGACTCTGCACAACTCTCTTAAGCCTCTGCATCACTCTATTGAGCTTCTGCATAACTCTCTTGAGCCTCTACATCCCTCTCTTCAGCCTCTGCATCACTCTCTTGAGCCTCTTCATCACTCTCTTGAGCCTCTGCATAACTCTCTTGAGTCTCTGCATCACTCTCTTGAGCCTCTGCATCACTCTCTTCATCCTCTGCATAACTCTCTTGAGCATCTGCATCCCTCTCTTGAGCCTCTGCATCCCTCTCTTGAGCCTCTGCAACACTCTCTTCAGCCTCTGCATCACTCTCCTAAGCCTCTGGATCCCTCTCGTGAGACTCTGAATACCTCTCCTGAGCCTCTGCATCCCTCTCTTGAGCCTCTGCAACACTCTCTTCAGCCTCTGCATCACTCTCATAAGCCTCTGAATCCCTCTCGTGAGACTCTGAATCCCTCTCTTGAGCCTCTGCGTCATTCTCTCGAGGGTCTGCATCATTCTCTTGATCCTCTGCATCACTCTCTTGAGACTTTACATCACTCTCTTGAGACTTTACATCACTCTCTTCATCCTCTGCATCACTCTCTTGAGCCTCTGCATCATTCTCTTGAGCCTCTGAAACCCTCTCTTCATCCTCTGCATCACTCTCTTGAGCCTCTGCATTACTCTCTTAAGCTTCTGCATCACTCTCTTCATCTTCTACATCATTCATTTGAGCCTCTGCATTACTCTCTTAAGCCTCTGCATCCCTCTCTTCATCCTCTGCATCACTCTCTTGAGCCTCTGCATTACTCTCTTAAGCATCTGCATCACTCTCTTGAGCCTTTGCATCACTCTCTTAAGCCTCTGCATCACTCTCGTGAGCCTCTGCATCCCTCTCTTGAGCCCCTGCGTCCCTCTCTTATGCCTCTGCATCACTCTCTTAAGCCTCTGCATCACTCTCTTGAGCCCCTGCGTCCCTCTCCTATGCCTCTGCATCACTCTCTTAAGCCTCTGCATCACTCTCTTGAGCCTCGGCATCCCTCTCTTGAGCCTCTGCAACACTCTCATCAGCCTCTGCATCCCTCTCTTGAGCCTCAGAATTCTTGTTTTGAGCCTCTGCATCACTCACTCGAGCCTCTGAATCCCTCTCTTGAGCCTCTGCATCATTCTCTTGAGCCTCTGCATCACTCTCTTGAGCCTCTGCATCACTCCCTTGAGCCTCTGCATCCCTCTTTTCATCCTCTGCATCACTCCCTTGAGCCTCTGCATCACTCTCTTCAGCCTCTGCATCCTTCTCTTGAGCCTCTGCATCACTCACCTGAGCCTCTGCATCACCCTCTTAAGCCTCTGCATCCCTATTTTGAGCCTCTGCATCACTTATTGTTGGCTTCTGCATCTTTCACTTCAGCCTCTGCATCACTCTCTTGAGCCTCTGCATCACTCTCCTGAGCTTCTGCATCACTCTCTTGAGCCTCTGCATCACTCTCGAAAGTTTCTGCATCATTCTCTTTGGCCTCTGCATAACTCTCTTGAGTCTCTGCATCACTCTCTTGAGCCTCAGCATCCCTCTCTTGAGCCTCTGCATCACTCACTCGAGCCTCTGCATCACTCTCTTGAGCCTCTGCATCCCTCTCTTGAGCCTCTGAATCCCTCTTTTGAGCCTCTGCATCACTCTCTCGAGCCTCTGCCTCACGCTCATGAGCCTCTGCATCCCTCTCGGCAGCCTCTGCATCCCTCTCTTGAGCCTTTGCATCACTCTCTTAAGCCTCTGCATCACTCTCGTGAGCCTCTGCATCCCTCTCTTGAGCCCCTGCGTCCCTCTCTTATGCCTCTGCATCACTCTCTTAAGCCTCTGCATCACTCTCTTGAGCCCCTGCGTCCCTCTCCTATGCCTCTGCATCACTCTCTTAAGCCTCTGCATCACTCACTCGAGCCTCTGCATCACTCTCTTGAGCCTCTGCATCCCTCTCTTGAGCCTCTGAATCCCTCTTTTGAGCCTCTGCATCACTCTCTCGAGCCTCTGCATCACTCTCTTGAGCCTCTGCATCACTTTCTTAAGCATCTGCATCCATCTCTTAAGCCTCTGAATCCCTCTCTTGAGCCTCTGCATCACTCTCTTGAGCCTCTGCATCACTCTCTTGAGTCTCTACATCCCTCTCTTGAGCCTCTGCATCACTCTCGTAAGCCTCTGCACCACTCTCATGAGCCTCTGCATCCCTCGCTTGAGCCTCTGCATCACTCTCTCGAGCCTCTGCATCACTCTCTTGAGCCTCTGCATCACTCTCTTAAGCATCTGCATCCATCTCTTAAGCCTCTGCATCACTCTCTTGAGTCTCTACATCCCTCTCTTGAGCCTCTGCATCACTCTCGTAAGCCTCTGCACTACTCTCTTGAGCCTCTGCATCCCTCGCTTGAGCCTCTGCATCACTCTCGTAAGCCTCTGCACCACTCTCTTGAACCTCTGAATCCCTCTCTTGAGCCTCTGCATCACTCTCTTGAGCCTCTGCATCACTCTCTTAAGCCTCTGCATCACTCTCTTAAGCTTCTGCATCACTCTCTTGAGCCTCTACATCCCTCTCTTGAGCCTCTGCATCACTCACGTAAGCCTCTGCACCACTCTCTTGAGCCTCTGCATCCCTCGCTTGAGCCTCTGCATCACTCTCTTGAGCCTCTGCATCACCCTCATAAGCCTCTTTATCCCTATTTTGAGCCTCTGCATCACAATTTTAAGCCTCTGCCTCACGCTCATGAGCCTTTGCATCCCTCTCGGCAGCCTCTGCATCCCTCTCTTGAGCCTTTGCATCACTCTCTTAAGCCTCTGCATCACTCTCGTGAGCCTCTGCATCCCTCTCTTGAGCCCCTGCGTCCCTCTCTTATGCCTCTGTATCACTCTCTTAAGCCTCTGCATCACTCTCTTGAGCCCCTGCGTCCCTCTCCTATGCCTCTGCATCACTCTCTTAAGCCTCTGCATCACTAACTCGAGCCTCTGCATCACTCTCTTGAGCCTCTGCATCCCGCTCTTGAGCCTCTGAATCCCTCTTTTGAGCCTCTGCATCACTCTCTCGAGCCTCTGCATCACTCTCTTGAGCCTGTGCATCACTCTCTTAAGCATCTGCATCCATCTCTTAAGCCTCTGAATCCCTCTCTTGAGCCTCTGCATCACTCTCTTGAGCCTCTGCATCACTCTCTTGAGTCTCTACATCCCTCTCTTGAGCCTCTGCATCACTCTCGTAAGCCTCTGCATCACTCTCTTGAGCCTCTCCATCCCTCTCTTGAGCCCCTTCATCCCTCTCCTATGCCTCTGCATCACTCTCTTAAGCCTCTGCATCACTCTCTTGAGCCTCGTTATCCCTCTCTTATGCCTCTGCACCACTCTCTTGAGCCTCTTCATCACTCTCTTCAATCATTGCATCCCTCTCTTGAGCCTCTGCATTATTCTTCTAAGCCTCTGCATCACTCTCTTGAGCTTCTGCAACACTCTCTTGAGCCTCTGCATCCCTCTCTTAAGCCTCTGCATCACTCTCATAAGACTCTGCATCACTCTCTTAAGCCTTTTCATCACTCTCTTGAGCCTCTGCATCACTCTCTTGAGCCTCTCTATCACTCTCTTAATCCTCTGCATCACTCTCCTGAGCTCCTGCATCACTCTCTGGAGCCTCTGCATCACTCTCTTGAGCCTCTGCATCCCTCTCTT
Source organism: Procambarus clarkii (assembly GCF_040958095.1). Taxonomy (NCBI): domain Eukaryota; kingdom Metazoa; phylum Arthropoda; class Malacostraca; order Decapoda; family Cambaridae; genus Procambarus; species Procambarus clarkii. The sequence continues at coordinate 50,354,236 of NC_091165.1, read as the reverse complement.
GAGCCTCTGCGTCATTCTCCTAAGCCTCTGCATCACTCTCTTAAGCCTCTGCATCCCTCTCATGAGCCTCTGCATCCCTCTCTAGAGCCTTTGCATCACTCTCTTGAGCCTCTGCATAACTCTCTTGAGCCTTTGCATCACTCTTTTGAGTCTCTGCATCCCTCTCTTAAGCCTCTGCATACCCTGTCTTGAGCCTCTGCATCACCCTCTTGAGCCCCTGCTTCACTCTCTTGAGCCTCTGCATCCCTCTCTTAAGCCTCTGCAACACTCTCTTCAGCCTCTGCATCACTCTCTTAAGCCTCTGCATCCCTCTCTTCATCCTCTGCATCACTCTCTTGAGCCTCTGCATCATTCTCTTGAACCTCTACATCCCTCTGTCAAGCCTCTACATCATTCTCTTGAGCCTCTGCATAACTCTCTTGAGTCTCTGCATCACTCTCTCGAGCCTCTGCATCACTCTCTTCATCCTCTGCCTAACTCTCTTGAGCATCTGCATCCCTCTCTTGAGCCTCTGCATCCCTCTCTTGAGCCTCTGCAACACTCTCTTCAGCCTCTGCATCACTCTCCTAAGCCTCTGGATCCCTCTCCTGAGCCTCTGAATCCCTCTCGTCAGACTCTGAATCCCTCTCTTGAGCCTCTGCGTCATTCTCTCGAGCCTCTGCATCATTCTCTTGATCCTCTGCATCACTCTCTTGAGCCTCTGCATCACTCTCTTGAGCCTCTGCATCATTCTCTTGAGCCTCTGCAACCTTCTCTTCATCCTCTGCATCACTCTCTTGAGCCTCTGTATAACTCTCTTAAACCTCTGCATTCCTCTCTTCATCCTCTGCATCACTCTCTTGAGCCTCTGCATTACTCTCTTAAGCTTCTGCATCACTCTCTTCATCTTCTACATCATTCTTTTGATCCTCTGCATTACTCTCGTAAGCCTCTGCATCCCTCTCTTCATCCTCTGCATCACTCTCTTGAGCCTCTGCATTACTCTCTTAAGCATCTGCATCACTCTCTTGAGCCTCTGCATCCCTCTCTTGAGCCTCTGAATCCCTCTCTTGAGCCTCTGCATCATTCTCTTGAGCCTTTGCATCACTCTCTTCAGCCTCTGCATCCTTCTCTTGAGCCTCTGCATCACTCACCTGAGCCTCTGCATCACCCTCTTAAGCCTCTGCATCCCTATTTTGAGCCTCTGCATCACTTATTGTGGGCTTCTGCATCTCTCACTTCAGCCTCTGCATCACTCTCTTGAGCCTCTGCATCACTCTCCTGAGCTTCTGCATCACTCTCTTGAGCTTTTACATCCCTCTCTTGAGCCTCTGCATCACTCTCGAAAGATTCTGCATCATTCTCTTGAGCCTCTGCATAACTCTCTTGAGTCTCTGCATCACTCTCTTGAGCCTCAGCATCCCTCTCTTGAGCCTCTGCAACACTCTCATCAGCCTCTGCATCCGTCTCTTGAGCCTCAGAATTCCTCTTTTGAGCCTCTGCATCACTCTCTCGAGCCTCTGCATCACTCTCTTGAGCCTCTGCATCACTCTCTTAAGCCTCTGCATCCATCTCTTGAGCCTCTGAATCCCTCTCTTAAGCCTCTGCATCACTCTCTTAAGCTTCTGCACCACTCTCTTGAGCCTCTACATCCATCTCTTGAGCCTCTGCATCACTCTTGTAAGCCTCTGCACCACTCTCTTGAGCCTCTGCATCCCTCGCTTGAGCCTCTGCATCAATCTCTTGAGCCTCTGCATCACCCTCATAAGCCTCTTTATCCCTATTTTGAGCCTCTGCATCACAATTTTAAGCCTCTGCCTCACGCTCATGAGCCTCTGCATCCCTCTCGGCAGCCTCTGCATCCCTCTCTTGAGCCTTTGCATCACTCTCTTAAGCCTCTGCATCACTCTCGTGAGCCTCTGCATCCCTCTCTTGAGCCCCTGCGTCCCTCTCTTATGCCTCTGCATCACTCTCTTAAGCCTCTGCATCACTCTCTTGAGCCCCTGCGTCCCTCTCCTATGCCTCTGCATCACTCTCTCGAGCCTCTGCATCACTCTCTTGAGCCTCTGCATCACTCTCTTAAGCATCTGCATCCATCTCTTAAGCCTCTGCATCACTCTCTTGAGTCTCTACATCCCTCTCTTGAGCCTCTGCATCACTCTCGTAAGCCTCTGCACTACTCTCTTGAGCCTCTGCATCCCTCGCTTGAGCCTCTGCATCACTCTCGTAAGCCTCTGCACCACTCTCTTGAACCTCTGAATCCCTCTCTTGAGCCTCTGCATCACTCTCTTGAGCCTCTGCATCACTCTCTTAAGCCTCTGCATCACTCTCTTAAGCTTCTGCATCACTCTCTTGAGCCTCTACATCCCTCTCTTGAGCCTCTGCATCACTCACGTAAGCCTCTGCACCACTCTCTTGAGCCTCTGCATCCCTCGCTTGAGCCTCTGCATCACTCTCTTGAGCCTCTGCATCACCCTCATAAGCCTCTTTATCCCTATTTTGAGCCTCTGCATCACAATTTTAAGCCTCTGCCTCACGCTCATGAGCCTTTGCATCCCTCTCGGCAGCCTCTGCATCCCTCTCTTGAGCCTTTGCATCACTCTCTTAAGCCTCTGCATCACTCTCGTGAGCCTCTGCATCCCTCTCTTGAGCCCCTGCGTCCCTCTCTTATGCCTCTGTATCACTCTCTTAAGCCTCTGCATCACTCTCTTGAGCCCCTGCGTCCCTCTCCTATGCCTCTGCATCACTCTCTTAAGCCTCTGCATCACTAACTCGAGCCTCTGCATCACTCTCTTGAGCCTCTGCATCCCGCTCTTGAGCCTCTGAATCCCTCTTTTGAGCCTCTGCATCACTCTCTCGAGCCTCTGCATCACTCTCTTGAGCCTGTGCATCACTCTCTTAAGCATCTGCATCCATCTCTTAAGCCTCTGAATCCCTCTCTTGAGCCTCTGCATCACTCTCTTGAGCCTCTGCATCACTCTCTTGAGTCTCTACATCCCTCTCTTGAGCCTCTGCATCACTCTCGTAAGCCTCTGCATCACTCTCTTGAGCCTCTCCATCCCTCTCTTGAGCCCCTTCATCCCTCTCCTATGCCTCTGCATCACTCTCTTAAGCCTCTGCATCACTCTCTTGAGCCTCGTTATCCCTCTCTTATGCCTCTGCACCACTCTCTTGAGCCTCTTCATCACTCTCTTCAATCATTGCATCCCTCTCTTGAGCCTCTGCATTATTCTTCTAAGCCTCTGCATCACTCTCTTGAGCTTCTGCAACACTCTCTTGAGCCTCTGCATCCCTCTCTTAAGCCTCTGCATCACTCTCATAAGACTCTGCATCACTCTCTTAAGCCTTTTCATCACTCTCTTGAGCCTCTGCATCACTCTCTTGAGCCTCTCTATCACTCTCTTAATCCTCTGCATCACTCTCCTGAGCTCCTGCATCACTCTCTGGAGCCTCTGCATCACTCTCTTGAGCCTCTGCATCCCTCTCTTGAGCCTCTGCGTCATTCTCCTAAGCCTCTGCATCACTCTCTTAAGCCTCTGCATCCCTCTCATGAGCCTCTGCATCCCTCTCTAGAGCCTTTGCATCACTCTCTTGAGCCTCTGCATAACTCTCTTGAGCCTTTGCATCACTCTTTTGAGTCTCTGCATCCCTCTCTTAAGCCTCTGCATACCCTGTCTTGAGCCTCTGCATCACCCTCTTGAGCCCCTGCTTCACTCTCTTGAGCCTCTGCATCCCTCTCTTAAGCCTCTGCAACACTCTCTTCAGCCTCTGCATCACTCTCTTAAGCCTCTGCATCCCTCTCTTCATCCTCTGCATCACTCTCTTGAGCCTCTGCATCATTCTCTTGAACCTCTACATCCCTCTGTCAAGCCTCTACATCATTCTCTTGAGCCTCTGCATAACTCTCTTGAGTCTCTGCATCACTCTCTCGAGCCTCTGCATCACTCTCTTCATCCTCTGCCTAACTCTCTTGAGCATCTGCATCCCTCTCTTGAGCCTCTGCATCCCTCTCTTGAGCCTCTGCAACACTCTCTTCAGCCTCTGCATCACTCTCCTAAGCCTCTGGATCCCTCTCCTGAGCCTCTGAATCCCTCTCGTCAGACTCTGAATCCCTCTCTTGAGCCTCTGCGTCATTCTCTCGAGCCTCTGCATCATTCTCTTGATCCTCTGCATCACTCTCTTGAGCCTCTGCATCACTCTCTTGAGCCTCTGCATCATTCTCTTGAGCCTCTGCAACCTTCTCTTCATCCTCTGCATCACTCTCTTGAGCCTCTGTATAACTCTCTTAAACCTCTGCATTCCTCTCTTCATCCTCTGCATCACTCTCTTGAGCCTCTGCATTACTCTCTTAAGCTTCTGCATCACTCTCTTCATCTTCTACATCATTCTTTTGAGCCTCTGCATTACTCTCGTAAGCCTCTGCATCCCTCTCTTCATCCTCTGCATCACTCTCTTGAGCCTCTGCATTACTCTCTTAAGCATCTGCATCACTCTCTTGAGCCTCTGCATCCCTCTCTTGAGCCTCTGAATCCCTCTCTTGAGCCTCTGCATCATTCTCTTGAGCCTTTGCATCACTCTCTTCAGCCTCTGCATCCTTCTCTTGAGCCTCTGCATCACTCACCTGAGCCTCTGCATCACCCTCTTAAGCCTCTGCATCCCTATTTTGAGCCTCTGCATCACTTATTGTGGGCTTCTGCATCTCTCACTTCAGCCTCTGCATCACTCTCTTGAGCCTCTGCATCACTCTCCTGAGCTTCTGCATCACTCTCTTGAGCTTTTACATCCCTCTCTTGAGCCTCTGCATCACTCTCGAAAGATTCTGCATCATTCTCTTGAGCCTCTGCATAACTCTCTTGAGTCTCTGCATCACTCTCTTGAGCCTCAGCATCCCTCTCTTGAGCCTCTGCAACACTCTCATCAGCCTCTGCATCCGTCTCTTGAGCCTCAGAATTCCTCTTTTGAGCCTCTGCATCACTCTCTCGAGCCTCTGCATCACTCTCTTGAGCCTCTGCATCACTCTCTTAAGCCTCTGCATCCATCTCTTGAGCCTCTGAATCCCTCTCTTAAGCCTCTGCATCACTCTCTTAAGCTTCTGCACCACTCTCTTGAGCCTCTACATCCATCTCTTGAGCCTCTGCATCACTCTTGTAAGCCTCTGCACCACTCTCTTGAGCCTCTGCATCCCTCGCTTGAGCCTCTGCATCAATCTCTTGAGCCTCTGCATCACCCTCATAAGCCTCTTTATCCCTATTTTGAGCCTCTGCATCACAATTTTAAGCCTCTGCCTCACGCTCATGAGCCTCTGCATCCCTCTCGGCAGCCTCTGCATCCCTCTCTTGAGCCTTTGCATCACTCTCTTAAGCCTCTGCATCACTCTCGTGAGCCTCTGCATCCCTCTCTTGAGCCCCTGCGTCCCTCTCTTATGCCTCTGCATCACTCTCTTAAGCCTCTGCATCACTCTCTTGAGCCCCTGCGTCCCTCTCCTATGCCTCTGCATCACTCTCTTAAGCCTCTGCATCACTCTCTTGAGCCTCGGCATCCCTCTCTTGAGCCGCTGCAACACTCTCATCAGCCTCTGCATCCCTCTCTTGAGCCTCAGAATTCTTCTTTTGAGCCTCTGCATCACTCACTCGAGCCTCTGCATCACTCTCTTGAGCCTCTGCATCCCTCTCTTGAGCCTCTGAATCCCTCTTTTGAGCCTCTGCATCACTCTCTCGAGCCTCTGCATCACTCTCTTGAGCCTCTGCATCACTCTCTTGAGCCTCTGCATCACTCTCTTAAGCATCTGCATCCATTTCTTAAGCCTCTGAATCCCTCTCTTGAGCCTCTGCATCACTCTCTTGAGCCTCTGCATCACTCTCTTGAGTCTCTGCATCCCTCTCTTGAGCCTCTGCATCACTCTCGTAAGCCTCTGCATCACTCTCTTGAGCCTCTGCATCCCTCTCTTGAGCCCCTTCATCCCTCTCTTATGCCTCTGCATCACTCTCTTAAGCCTCTGCATCACTCTCTTGAGCCTCGGTATCCCTCTCTTATGCCTCTGCACCACTCTCTTGAGCCTCTTCATCACTCTCTTCAATCATTGCATCCCTCTCTTGAGCCTCTGCATTATTCTTCTAAGCCTCTGCATCACTCTCTTGAGCTTCTGCATCACTCTCTTGAGCCTCTGCATCCCTCTCTTAAGCCTCTGCATCACTCTCATAAGACTCTGCATCACTCTCTTAAGCCTTTTCATCACTCTCTTGAGCCTCTGCATCACTCTCTTGAGCCTCTCTATCACTCTCTTAATCCTCTGCATCACTCTCCTGAGCTCCTGCATCACTCTCTGGAGCCTCTGCATCACTCTCTTGAGCCTCTGCATCCCTCTCTTGAGCCTCTGCATCATTCTCCTAAGCCTCTGCATCACTCTCTTAAGCCTCTGCATCCCTCTCATGAGCCTCTGCATCCCTCTCTTGAGCCTTTGCATCACTCTCTTGAGCCTCTGCATCACTCTCTTGAGCCTTTGCATCACTCTTTTGAGTCTCTGCATCCCTCTCTTAAGCCTCTGCATCCCCTGTCTTGAGCCTCTGCATCACCCTCTTGAGCCCCTGCTTCACTCTCTTGAGCCTCTGCATCCCTCTCTTAAGCCTCTGCAACACTCTCTTCAGCCTCTGCATCACTCTCTTAAGCCTCTGCATCCCTCTCTTCATCCTCTGCATCACTCTCTTGAGCCTCTGCATCATTCTCTTGAACCTCTGCATCCCTCTGTCAAGCCTCTACGTCATTCTCTTGAGCCTCTGCATAACTCTCTTGAGTCTCTGCATCACTCTCTCGAGCCTCTGCATCACTCTCTTCATCCTCTGCCTAACTCTCTTGAGCATCTGCATCCCTCTCTTGAGCCTCTGCATCCCTCTCTTGAGCCTCTGCAACACTCTCTTCAGCCTCTGCATCACTCTCCTAAGCCTCTGGATCCCTCTCGTGAGACTCTGAATCCCTCTCTTGAGCCTCTACATCCCTCTCTTGAGCCTCTGCAACACTCTCTTCAGCCTCTGCATCACTCTCCTAAGCCTCTGAATCCCTCTCGTGAGACTCTGAATCCCTCTCTTGAGCCTCTGCGTCATTCTCTCGAGCCTCTGCATCATTCTCTTGATCCTCTGCATCACTCTCTTGAGACTTTACATCACTCTCTTCATCCTCTGCATCACTCTCTTGAGCCTCTGCATCACTCTCTTGAGCCTCTGCATCATTCTCTTGAGCCTCTGCAACCCTCTCTTCATCCTCTGCATCACTTTCTTGAGCCTCTGTATAACTCTCTTAAGCCTCTGCATTCCTCTCTTCATCCTCTGCATCACTCTCTTGAGCCTCTGCATTACTCTCTTAAGCTTCTGCATCACTCTCTTCATCTTCTACATCATTCTTTTGAGCCTCTGCATTACTCTCTTAAGCCTCTGCATCCCTCTCTTCATCCTCTGCATCACTCTCTTGAGCCTCTGCATTACTCTCTTAAGCATCTGCATCACTCTCTTGAGCCTCTGCATCCCTCTCTTGAGCCTCTGCATCCCTCTCTTAAGCCTCTGCATCACTCTCATAAGACTCTGCATCACTCTCTTAAGCCTTTTCATCACTCTCTTGAGCCTCTGCATCACTCTCTTGAGCCTCTCTATCACTCTCTTAATCCTCTGCATCACTCTCCTGAGCTCCTGCATCACTCTCTGGAGCCTCTGCATCACTCTCTTGAGCCTCTGCATCCCTCTCTTGAGCCTCTGCATCATTCTCCTAAGCCTCTGCATCACTCTCTTAAGCCTCTGCATCCCTCTCATGAGCCTCTGCATCCCTCTCTTGAGCCTTTGCATCACTCTCTTGAGCCTCTGCATCACTCTCTTGAGCCTTTGCATCACTCTTTTGAGTCTCTGCATCCCTCTCTTAAGCCTCTGCATCCCCTGTCTTGAGCCTCTGCATCACCCTCTTGAGCCCCTGCTTCACTCTCTTGAGCCTCTGCATCCCTCTCTTAAGCCTCTGCAACACTCTCTTCAGCCTCTGCATCACTCTCTTAAGCCTCTGCATCCCTCTCTTCATCCTCTGCATCACTCTCTTGAGCCTCTGCATCATTCTCTTGAACCTCTGCATCCCTCTGTCAAGCCTCTACGTCATTCTCTTGAGCCTCTGCATAACTCTCTTGAGTCTCTGCATCACTCTCTCGAGCCTCTGCATCACTCTCTTCATCCTCTGCCTAACTCTCTTGAGCATCTGCATCCCTCTCTTGAGCCTCTGCATCCCTCTCTTGAGCCTCTGCAACACTCTCTTCAGCCTCTGCATCACTCTCCTAAGCCTCTGGATCCCTCTCGTGAGACTCTGAATCCCTCTCTTGAGCCTCTACATCCCTCTCTTGAGCCTCTGCAACACTCTCTTCAGCCTCTGCATCACTCTCCTAAGCCTCTGAATCCCTCTCGTGAGACTCTGAATCCCTCTCTTGAGCCTCTGCGTCATTCTCTCGAGCCTCTGCATCATTCTCTTGATCCTCTGCATCACTCTCTTGAGACTTTACATCACTCTCTTCATCCTCTGCATCACTCTCTTGAGCCTCTGCATCACTCTCTTGAGCCTCTGCATCATTCTCTTGAGCCTCTGCAACCCTCTCTTCATCCTCTGCATCACTTTCTTGAGCCTCTGTATAACTCTCTTAAGCCTCTGCATTCCTCTCTTCATCCTCTGCATCACTCTCTTGAGCCTCTGCATTACTCTCTTAAGCTTCTGCATCACTCTCTTCATCTTCTACATCATTCTTTTGAGCCTCTGCATTACTCTCTTAAGCCTCTGCATCCCTCTCTTCATCTTCTGCATCACTCTCTTGAGCCTCTGCATTACTCTCTTAAGCATCTGCATCACTCTCTTGAGCCTCTGCATCCCTCTCTTGAGCCTCTGAATCCCTCTCTTGAGCCTCTGCATCATTCTCTTGAGCCTCTGCATCACTCTCTTGAGCCTCTGCATCACTCTCTTGAGCCTCTGCATCCCTCTTTTCATCTTCTGCATCACTCCCTTGAGCCTCTGCATCACTCTCTTCAGCCTCTGCATCCTTCTCTTGAGTCTCTGCATCACTCACCTGAGCCTCTGCATCACCCTCTTAAGCCTCTGCATCCCTATTTTGAGCCTCTGCATCACTTATTGTGGGCTTCTGCATCTCTCACTTCAGCCTCTGCATCACTCTCTTGAGCCTCTGCATCACTCTCCTGAGCTTCTGCATCACTCTCTTGAGCTTCTACATCCCTCTCTTGAGCCTCTGCATCACTCTCGAAAGTTTCTGCATCATTCTCTTGAGCCTCTGTATAACTCTCTTGAGTCTCTGCATCACTCTCTTGAGCCTCAGCATCCCTCTCTTGAGCCTCTGCAACACTCTCATCAGCCTCTGCATCCGTCTCTTGAGCCTCAGAATTCCTCTTTTGAGCCTCTGCATCACTCTCTCGAGCCTCTGCATCACTCTCTTGAGCCTCTGCATCACTCTCTTAAGCCTCTGCATCCATCTCTTGAGCCTCTGAATCCCTCTCTTAAGCCTCTGCATCACTCTCTTGAGCCTCTGCATCACTCTCTTAAGCCTCTGCATCACTCTCTTAAGCCTCTGCATCCATCTCTTGAGCCTCTGAATCCCTCTCTCGAGCCTCTGCATCACTCTCTTGATCCTCTGCATCACTCTCTTAAGCCTCTGCATCACTCTCTGAAGCTTCTGCATCACTCTCTTGAGCCTCTACATCCATCTCTTGAGCCTCTGCATCACTCTTGTAATCCTCTGCACCACTCTCTTGAGCCTCTGCATCCCTCGCTTGAGCCTCTGCATCACTCTCTTGAGCCTCTGCATCACCCTCATAAGCCTCTTTATCCCTATTTTGAGCCTCTGCATCACAATTTTAAGCCTCTGCCTCACGCTCATGAGCCTCTGCATCCCTCTCGTGAGCCTCTGCATCCCTCTCTTGAGCCTTTGCATCACTCTCTTAAGCCTCTGCATCACTCTCGTGAGCCTCTGCATCCCTCTCTTGAGCCCCTGCGTCCCTCTCTTGTGCCTCTGCATCACTCTCTTAAGCCTCTGCATCACTCTCTTGAGCCCCTGCGTCCCTCTCTTATGCCTCTGCATCACTCTCTTAAGCCTCTGCATCACTCTCTTGAGCCCCTGCGTCCCTCTCTTATGCCTCTGCATCACTCTCTTAAGCCTCTGCATCACTCTCTTGAGCCTCTGCATAACTCTTTTGAGTCTCTGCATCACTCTCTTGAGCCTCGGCATCCCTCTCTTGAGCCTCTGCAACACTCTCATCAGCCTCTGCATCCCTCTCTTGAGCCTCAGAATTCCTCTTTTGAGCCTCTGCATCACTCACTCGAGCCTCTGCATCACTCTCTTGAGCCTCTGCATCCCTCTCTTGAGCCTCTGAATCCCTCTTTTGAGCCTCTGCATCACTCTCTCGAGCCTCTTCATCAATCTCTTGAGCCTCTGGATCACTCTCTTGAGCATCTGCATCCATCTCTTAAACCTCTGAATCCCTCTCTTGAGCCTCTGCATCACTCTCTTGAGCCTCTGCATCACTCTCTTGAGCCTCTACATCCCTCTCTTGAGCCTCTGCATCACTCTCGTAAGCCTCTGCATCACTCTCATGAGCCTCTGCATCCCTCTCTTGAGCCCCTGCATCCCTCTCTTATGCCTCTGCATCACTCTCTTAAGCCCCTGCATCACTCTCTTGAGCCTCGGTATCCCTCTCTTATGCCTCTGCACCACTCTCTTGAGCCTCTTCATCTCTCTCTTCAATCTTTGCATCCCTCTCTTGAGCCTCTGCATTATTCTCCTAAGCCTCTGCATCACTCTCTTGAGCTTCTGCATCACTCTCTTGAGCCTGTGCATCCCTCTTAAGCCTCTGCATCACTCTCATAAGACTCTGCATCACTCTCTTAAGCTTTTTCATCACTCTCTTGAGCCTCTGCATCACTCTCTTGAGCCTCTCTATCACTCTCTTAATCCTCTGCATCACTCTCCTGAGCTCCTGCATCACTCTCTTGAGCCTCTGCATCACTCTCTTGAGCCTCTGCATCCCTCTCTTAAGCCTTCCACGTTTTTGTGAATTTTCAGTTTATTGTTAATAATTCAATATATATACGATAAAAAAGATGCAAACACATAATTGATTGGAAATTAACATTAAATACTTCATTTTCAATCAACTATTTGTGTCTCGTTAAAATGGTGAGTAAGATATTGAAAAGGGGATAAGTTCTGTTTTATTGCATATATCGACGTTTCAGCCGGATTAGAGCGGTTTTACATGTACATCTTCCATCGCTAATAAACGGAAAATCAGAAATATTTTAGAGTATTTTAATGAAAACACATTGATTTTTATCATTTGTATTGGAAACAACATCTTTATATGTCTTTTCTAGGATCTAAATAATATGGAACTTTACAACTTTAAATCAACTTTATGATTTGAAGTTAAAATCCTCAAATTTGGTAATATAGCGATTTTTTTCACGTTTTTCATGTAGTGTGATTGTACGCAAATATATTCATTTTTACCAATATTTCGATTATACTTCATGTTTTCTCACGATATGTGATTTGGCCTTAAATCTGAGAATTTCGCTTAATATTGCATTTTTAAGCAAGTTTTCTTACGTTTTGTTTTGTACTAAATATCATTGAATTTAGCAATATTTTGACGTTCATCATACCCTTTTCCTTTATGTGATATAAACAAAATATCATCGAAATAGGCAATATTTTCCCGTTTTTCCACGTTTTTGTGAATTTTCAGTTTATTATTATTAATTCATTATATATACGATGAAAATGATGCAAACTGCAAAACTGCTAGACTGCAAAACTGCAAAACTTTGCATCACACGATGATGATGATGCAAAATTGATTAGAAATTAACATTAAATACTTCATTATCAATCAACTATTTGTTTCTCGTTAAAAAACTGAGTAAGATATTAAAAGAAGCGAGAAATTATGTTTTTTTTTGCATATATCGACGTTTCACCCGGATTAGAGCCATTTTACGTGTACATCTTCCATTAGAAATATAATCGGAAAATCAGGAACATTTTAGTTAATATTATTGAAAACACATTGATTTTTATCATTTGTATTGGAAGCAACATTTTTATATGTCTTTTCTAGGATCTAAATAATACAAAACATCGCTTTATGATTTGAAGGTAAAATCCTCAAATAAGGTAATAGAGCGATTTTGTTCCACGTTTTTTATGTAGTCTGACATCACGGGAATATATTCGTTTTTACTAATATTTCGATACTATTTCATGTATTATCACGATATGTGATTTGGCCTTTATATATCAGAATTTCGCATAATATTACATTTTAAGCAAGTTTTCTTGAATTTTGTTTCGTACAAAAAATCTTCGAATATAGCAATATTTTGACGTTTATCATCCACTTTTCCTTTATTTGATTTTAACAAAATATCATCGAATTAGGCAATATTTTGCCGTTTATCCACGTTTTTGTGAATTTTCAGTTTATTGTTAATAATTCAATATATATACGATAAAAAAGATGAAAACACATAATTGATTAGAAATTAACATTAAATACTTCATTTTCAATCAACTATTTGTTTCTCGTTAAAAAACTGAGTAAGATATTGAAAAAGCGAGAAGTTATGATTTTATTGCATATATCGACGTTTCAGCCGGATTAGAGCGGTTTTACGTGTACATGTTCATCGGTAATATAAACGGAAAATCAGGAACATTTAAAAGTATTTTAATGAAAACACATTGATTTTTATCATTTGTATTGGAAACAACATTTTTATGTCTTTTGTAGGATCTAAAAAATACGAAACCTCGCTTTTTGTTTTGAAGTAAAAATCCTCAAATTTGGTAATATAGCGACTTTTTTCACGTTTTTCATGTAGTTTAACTTTCCGTAAATATATTCGTTTTTACCAATATTTCGATAGTACTTCATGTTTTCTCACGATATGTGATTTGACCTTCAAATCTCAGAATTTCGCAAATTTTGCATTTTTAAGCAAGTTTTCTTGCGTTTTGTTTCGTACAAAAAATCATTGAATTTAGCAATATTTTGACGTTTATCATCCTTTTTTCCTTTCTGCTATTTAAACAAAACACCATCGAATTATTCAATATTTTGCCGTTTTTCCACGTTTTTGTGAATTTTCAGTTTCTTGTTAATAATTCATTAAATATACGATAAAAATTATGCAAACACATAATTGATTAGAAAAAACCTTAAATACTTCATTTTCAATCAACTATTTGTTTCTCGATAAAATACTTAGTAAGATATTGAAAAGGGGGGAAGTTCTGTTTTTATTGCATATATCGACGTTTCAGCCGGATTCAAGCGGTTTTACGTGTACATCTTTTATAGGTAATATAAACAGAAAATTAGGAACATTTTAGTCAATTCTAATAAAAACACATTGATTTTTATCAATTGTATTGGAAACAACATTTTTATATGTCTTTTCTATGATCTAAATAATACGAAACCTCACTTTATGATTTGAAGTTAAAATCCTCAAATATGGTAATAGAGCGATTTTGTTCACGTTTTTCATGTAGTGTGACATCACGTGAATATATTCGTTTTTACCAATATTTCGATTCTATATCATGTAGTATCACGATATGTGATTTGGCCTTTAAATCTCAGAATTTTGCATAATATTGCATTTTAAGTAAGTTTTCTTGCATTTTGTTTCGTACTAAAAATCATCGAATATAGCAATATTTTGACGTTTATCATCCCCTTTTCCTTTATTTGATTTTAACAAAATATCATCGAATTAGGCAATATTTTGCCGTTTTTCCACGTTTTTGTGAATTTTCTGTTTTTTGTTAATAATTCAATATATATACGATAAAAATGATGCAAACACATAATTGATTAAAAATTAACAATAAATACTTCATTTTCAATCAACAATTTGTTTCTCGTTAAAATACTGAGTAAGATATTGAAAAGGGAGAAGTTCTGCTTTTATTGCATATATCGACATTTCAGGCGGATTAGAGCGGTTTTATGTGTGCATCTTCCATCGGTAATATAAACGGAAAATCATGAACATTTTTGTTAATTCTAATGAAAACACATTGATTTTTATCAATTGTATTGGAAACAACATTTTTATATGTCTTTTCTATGATCTAAATAATACGAAACCTCGCTTTATGATTTGTAGTTAAAATCCTCAAATATGGTAATTGAGCAATTTTGTTCACGTTTTTCATGTAGTGTGACTTCACGTAAATGTATTCATTTATACCAATATTTCGATTATACTTCATGTTTTATCACGATATGTGATTTGGCCTTAAATCTGAGAATTTCGCCTAATATTGCATTTATAAGCAAGTTTTCTTACGTTTTGTTTTGTACTAAAAATCATTGAATTTAGCAATATTTTGACGTTTATCATCCCCTTTTCTATTATGTGATATAAACAAAATATCATCGAAATAGGCAATATTTTGCCGTTTTTCCACGTTTTTGTGAATTTTTAGTTTATTGGTAATAATTCATCATATATACGATAAAAATGATGCAAACACATAATTGATAAGAAATTAACAGTAAATACTTCAATTTCAATCAACTATTTGTTTCTCGTTAAAATACTGAGTAAGATATTGAAAAGGGAAGAAGTTCTGTTTTTATTGCATATATCGACGTTTCACCCGAATTAGAGCGGTTTTACGTGTACATCTTCCATCGGTAATATAAACGGAAAATCAAGAACATTATAGTTAATTCTAATGAAAACACATTGTTTTTTATCATTTATATTGGAAACAACATTTTTATATGTCTCTTCTAAGATCTAAATAATACGAAACCTCGCTTAATTATTTGAAGTTAAAATCCTCAAATATGGTAATAGAGCGATTTTGTTCACGTTTTTTATGTAGTGTTACTTCACGTGAATATATATTTGTTTTTACCAATATTTCGATTCTATTTCTTGTAGTATCACGATATGTGATTTGGCCTTTAAATCTCAGAATTTTGCATAATATTGCATTTTAAGTAAGTTTTCTTTCATTTTGTTTCGTTCTAAAAATCATCGAATATAGCAATATTTTGATGTTTATCATCCCCTTTTCCTTCATTTGATTTTAACAAAATATCATCGAATTAGGCAAAATTAGGCCGTTTTTCCACGTTTTTGTGAATTTTCAGTTTATTGTTAATAATTCAATATATATTCGATAAAAAAGATGCAAACACATAATTGATTAGAAATTAACATTAAATACTTCATTTTCAATCAACTATTTGTGTCTCGGTAAAATGCTGAGTAAGATATTGAAAAGGGGAGAAGTTCTGTTTTTATTGCATATATCGACGTTTCAGCCGGATTAGAGCGGTTTTACACGTACATCTTCCATCGGTAATAAAACGGAAAATCAGAATTATTTTAGAGTATTTTAATGAAAACACATTGATTTTTATCATTTGTATTGGAAACAACATCTTTATATGTCTTTTCTAGGATCTAAATAATATGGAACCTAGCTTTATGATTTGAAGTTAAAATCCTCATATATGGTAATATAGCGATTTTTTTCACGTTTTTCATGTAGTGTGATTGTACGTAAATATATTCATTTTTACCAATATTTCGATTATACTTCATGTTTTCTCACGATATGTGATTTGGCCTTAAATCTGAGAATTTCTTTTAATATTGCATTTTTAAGCAAGTTTTCTTACGTTTTGTTTAGTACTAAAAATCATTGAATTTAGCAATATTTTGACGTTCATCATACCCTTTTCATTTATGTGATATAAGCAAAATATCATCGAAATAGGCAATATTTTCCCGTTTTTCCACGTTTTTGTGAATTTTCAGTTTATTGTTATTAATTCATTATATATATTCGATAAAAATGATGCAAACTGCAAAACTGCTTGACTGCAAAACTGCAAAACTTTGCATCACACGATTATGATGATGCAAAATTGATTAGAAATTAACATTAAATACTTCATTATCAATCAACTATTTGTTTCTCGTTAAAAAACTGAGTAAGATATTAAAAGAAGCGAGAAGTTATGTTTTTTTTGCATATATCGACGTTTCACCCGGATTAGAGCCATTTTATGTGTATATCTTCCATCAGAAATATAATCGGAAAATCAGGAACATTCTAGTTAATATTATTGAAAACACATTGATTTTTATCATTTGTATTGGAAGCAACATTTTTATATGTCTTTTCTAGGATCTAAATAATACGAAACATCGCTTTATGATTTGAAGTTAAAATCCTCAAATAAGGTAATAGAGCGATTTTGTTCCACGTTTTTTATGTAGTCTGACATCACGGGAATATATTCGTTTTTACTAATATTTCGATACTATTTCATGTATTATCATGATATGTGATTTGGCCTTTAAATATCAGAATTTCGCATAATATTACATTTTAAGCAAGTTTTCTTGCATTTTGTTTCGAACTAAAAATCATCGAATATAGCAATATTTTGACGTTTATCATCCACTTTTCCTTTATTTGATTTTAACAAAATATCATCGAATTAGGCAATATTTTGCCGTTTTTCCACGTTTTTGTGAATTTTCAGTTTATTGTTAATAATTCAATATATATACGATAAAAAAGATGCAAACACATAATTGATTAGAAATTAACATTAAATACTTCATTTTCAATCAACAATTTGTTTCTCGTTAAAAAACTGAGTAAGATA
Organism: Procambarus clarkii; assembly: GCF_040958095.1. Classification (NCBI taxonomy): domain Eukaryota; kingdom Metazoa; phylum Arthropoda; class Malacostraca; order Decapoda; family Cambaridae; genus Procambarus; species Procambarus clarkii. Next base: position 50,337,533 of record NC_091165.1, on the reverse strand, counting down.
TTGAAAAGGGGAGAAGTTCGGTTTTTATTGCATATATCGACGTTTCAGCCGGATTAGAGCGGTTTTACTTGTACATCTTCCATCGGTAATATAAACGGAAAATCAGAAATATTTTAGAGTATTTTAATGAAAACACATTAATTTTTATCATTTGTATTGGAAACAACATCTTTATGTCTTTTCTAGGATCTAAATAATATGGAACTTTACAACTTTAAATCAACTTTATGATTTGAAGTTAAAATCCTCAAATTTGGTAATATAGCGATTTTTTTCACGTTTTTCATGTAGTGTGATTTTACGTAAATATATTCATTTATACCAATATTTCGATTATACTTCATGTTTTCTCACGATATGTGATTTGGCCTTAAATCTGAGAATTTCGCTTAATATTGCATTTTTAAGCAAGTTTTCTTACGTTTTGTTTCGTACTAAAAATCATCGAATATAGCAATATTTTCACGTTTATTTCTTTTCTTCTATGTGATATAAACAAAATATCATCTAATTAGGCAATATTTTCCCGTTTTTCCACGTTTTTGTGAGTTTTCAGTTTATTGGTATTAATTCATTATATATACGATTAAAATGATGCAAACACATAATTGATTAGAAATTATAATAAATACTTCATTTTCAATCAACTATTTGTTTCTCGTTAAAAAACTGAGTAATATATTGAAAAAGCGAGAAGTTATGATTTTATTGCATATATCGACCTTTCAGCCGGATTAGAGCGGTTTTACGTGTACATCTTCCATCGGTAATAAAAACGGAAAATCAGGAACATTTTAGAGTATTTTAATGAAAACACATTGATTTTTATCATTTATATTGGAAACAACATTTTTATGTCTTTTCTAGGATCTAAAGACTACGAAACCTCCCTTTTTGTTTTGAAGTAAAAATCCTCAAATATGGTAATATAGCAACTTTTTTCACGTTTTTCATGTAGTGTGACATTACGTAAATATATTCGTTTTTACCAATATTTCGATAATACTTCATGTTTTCTCACGATGTGTGATTTGGCCTTCAAATCTCAGAATTTCGCATATTTTGCATTTTTAAGCAAGTTTTTTTGCGTATTGTTTCGTACTAAAAATCATTGAAATTAGCAATATTTTGACGTTAATCACCCTTTTTTCCTTTATGTGAATTAAACAAAATACCATCGAATTAGGCAATATTTTGCCGTTTTTCCAAGTTTTTGTGAATTTTTAGTTTATTGTTAATAATTCATTAAATATACGATAAATATCATGCAAACACATAATTGATTAGAAAAAAAAACCTTAAATACTTCATTTTCAATCAACAATTTGATCCTCGATAAAATACTCAGTAAGATATTGAAAAGGGGAGAAGTTATGTTTTTATTGCATATATCGACGTTTCAGCCTGATTCACCCAGTTTTACGTGTACATCTTTTATCGGTAATATAAACAGAAAATCATGAACATTTTAGTCAATTCTAATAAAAACACATTGATTTTTATCAATTGTATTGGAAACAACATTTTTATATGACTTTTCTATGATCTAAATAATACGAAACCTCACTTTATGATTTGAAGTTAAAATCCTCAAATATGGTAATAGAGCGATTTTGTTCACGTTTATCATGTAGTGTGACTTCACGTGAATATATATTTGTTTTTACCAATATTTCGATTCTATTTCATGTAGTATCACGATATGTGATTTGGCCTTTAAATCTCAGAATTTTGCATAATATTGCATTTTAAGTAAGTTTTCTTGCATTTTGTTTCGTACTAAAAATCATCGAATATAGCAATATTTTGACGTTTATCATCCCCTTTTCCTTTATTTGATTTTATAAAAATGTCATCGAATTAGGCAATATTTTGCCGTTTTTCCACGTTTTTGTGAATTTACAGTTTATTGTTAATAATTCAATATACATACGATAAAAATGATGCAAACACATATTTGATTAAAAATTAACATTAAATGCTTCATTTTCAATCAACAATTTGTTTCTCATTAAAATACTGAGTAAGATATTGAAAAGGGGAGAAGTTCTATTTTTATTGCATATATCGGCGTTTCAGCCGGATTAGAGTGGTTTTACGTGTACGTCTTCCATCGGTAATATAAACGGAAAATCAGGAATATTTTAGTTAATTCTAATGAAAACACATTGATTTTTATCATTTGTATTGGAAACAACATTTTTATGTCTTTTGAAGGATCTAAAAAATACGAAACCTCGCTTTTTGTTTTGAAGTAAAAATCCTCAAATTTGGTAATATAGCGACTTTTTCACGTTTTTCATGTAGTTTGACTTTCCGTAAATATATTCGTTTCTACCAATATTTTGATAATACTTCATGTTTTCTCACGATATGTGATTTGGCCTTCAAATCTCAGAATTTCGCCAATTTTGCATTTTTAAGCAAGTTTTCTTGCGTTTTGTTTCGTACAAAAAATCATTGACTTTAGCAATATTTTGCCGTTTTTCCACGTTTTTGTGAATTTTCAGTTTATTGTTAATAATTCATTAAATATAAGATAAAAATTATGCAAACACATAATTGATTAGAAAAAAACCTTAAATACTTCATTTTCAATCAACTATTTGTTTCTCGATAAAATACTTAGTAAGATATTGAAAAGGGAGGAAGTTCTGTTTTTATTGCATATATCGACGTTTCAGCCGGATTCAAGCGGTTTTACGTGTACATCTTTTATCGGTAATATAAACAGAAAATCAGGAACATTTTAGTCAATTCTAATAAAAACACATTGATTTTTATCAATTGTATTGGAAACAACATTTTTATATGTCTTTTCTATGATCTAAATAATACGAAACCTCACTTTATGATTTGAAGTTAAAATCCTCAAATATGGTAATAGAGCGATTTTGTTCACGTTTTTCATGTAGTGTGACTTCATGTGAATATATTCGTTTTTACCAATATTTCGATACTATATCATGTAGTATCACGATATGTGATATGGCCTTTAAATCTCAGAATTTTGCATAATATTGCATTTTAAGTAAGTTTTCTTGCATTTTGTTCCGTACTAAAAATCATCGAATATAGCAATATTTTGACGTTTATCATCCCCTTTTCCTTTATTTGATTTTAACAAAATATCATCGAATTAGGGAATATTATGCCGTTTTTCCACGTTTTTGTGAATTTTCAGTTTATTGTTAATAATTCAATATATATACGATAAAAATGATGCAAACACATAATTGATTAAAAATGAACAATAAATAATTCATTTTCAATCAACAATTTGTTTCTCGTTAAAATACTGAGTAAGATATTGAAAAGGGAGAAGTTCTGTTTTTATTGCATATATCGACGTTTCAGCCGGATTAGAGCGGTTTTACGTGTACATCTTCCATCGGTAATATAAACGGAAAATCAGGAACATTATAGTTAATTCTAATGAAAACACATTGATTTTTATCATTTATATTGGAAACAACATCTTTATATGTCTTCTCTAGGGTCTAAATAATATGAAACCTCGCTTTATGATTTGAAGTTAAAATCCTCAAATTTGGTAATATAGCGATTTTTTTCACGTTTTTCATGTAGGGTGACATTCCGTAAATATATCCGTTTTTACCAATATTTCGATAATACTTCATGTTTTCTCATGATATGTGATTTGGCCTTTAAATCTCCGAATTTCGCAAATTTTGCATTATTAAGCAGGTTTTCTTGCGTTTTGTTCATACTAAAAATCATTGAATTTAGCAATATTTTGACGTTTATCATCCTTTTTTCCTTTATGTGATTTAAACAAAATACCATCTAATTAGGCAATATATTGCCGTTTTTCCAAGTTTTTGTGAATTATTCAGTTTATTGTTAATAATTCATTAAATATACGATAAAAATGATGCAAACACATAATTCATTAGAAAAAAACCTTAAATACTTCATCTTCAATCTTTTTTTTTTTTTTTTTCTTTCTTTTTAGCAGGGATAATCCTGCGCGGGCCCTAAGCCTCTGGCTGGCCCACTAAGTGATGCTCGTTTCTGGTTTACCTGGGCGGAGGATGAGTATGTATGACCCGTATGGTCGCTTCAGTAAGATTTTGCCATATGTGTTTAACAACTTCCTCTGCTCTGTCGAATCGAAGGTGAAATCTTAACGGGTTTGTAACTGTGCACTGTGTTAGATAATGTTCCAGTGGTCTGTCGGGCATTTCTCCACAGTGTTGACATTTCCTCTCACCTTCCGGAACCCGTAAGCCTATTTCCCATGCACATGGGTATCCAAGCCTGATGCGATGTAAGTGCACTTCTGTTGTTCTACTGCCCCCTTTCATCAAACTAAGTGGTTCGTAGTTGGTGGAATTCTTGTACCAACTCGCAGATCCTGATGTTGCAACTGCTGTGTTGTGGTCACTGTACAGCCTTCGCATTGCTCTGTTTCGAATCACTTTCTTCATCTGGGAGAGACTCGGTGGTATGTAAATGTCTACATTCCTCCTCTTAGTAGCAAGTTTTGCAGCTTCGTCTGCAATGTCATTACCTAATAGTCCCACATGACTTGGCACCCAGTTGATAAGCACCCGTCGGCCTTGTCGGTGGAGTGTGTGCATGAATGATAAGACATTGGTGATCAGATGGATGTTATCACATATGTGTTCCTGTTGCAAGGTTTCAATGGCGGTTCTCGAATCTGTATGGACGATAACATGTTGGCGGTGTTCAGCAAGAGCATGTTCCAAAGCCTTTTGAATGGCTAGCATCTCAGTCTGTAAAGTCGAACACCCATTTGAGAGCCTCCAACTATATACAGAGTTTCCTGCTTTAACTGCAGCTCCGGTTTCCTGTCCCTGCTGGTCTACTGACCCATCCGTGAAGTAAGTGAAGCTGTCGGATGCCATGTTTGCTTCTATATGCATCTGTGCAATGTGACGTAGCAGATGAGGATGTGTCTGGTTCTTCTTTCCGTCAAGAGCCATAATCTGAAAGTCTGCTGGCAGAGATTCCCAAGGGGCTTGTATAACAAAGTCTGCATGTATGTCGTCGACACCCCTCTCAGTGACTGTGTTTGCCATATCGAACGTATCGATGGCGTTTATCGCACAATGGGTCCACCTGTTGCTATTGGAGGCTCTTCTGTCCAGAGTTAGTGCTCCAGTGATCAAATCTTTAAGTGAACTGATTCTAGGTCTAGTCAATATCTTGGTCAGCATGCACGCAGCAATCCCCTTTACCCTTATTTCAATCGACGTTAGCTTTGTCTCTAGTCTTAGGTTCAGGATTTTAGTCCATCTGGGAGCACCTGTTATGACTCGCAATGCATCATTTTGAATAACCTCAACGTTTGCCCACTGACCAGGAGAAAGAGTGAGTAAGGCAGGTGCTGCATAATCAACCAGGGAACGAACGGCGTGTATGTAAAAACATTCTCAACACTCTGTGTCCCGCTCCTAGACGGGGCCCTGTGATTGCTCTCATTATATTTATTCGTGACTTTGCTTTCTCCTTTAGATATTGAATTTGCTTATTGAATGTCATCTTAAAATCAATCCACACTCCGAGATATCGATATTGTGGAACCCACTGAAGGTTAATGTCCTGAATGCGTAGGTGCCTGTCTGGAGCCTTGCCACCTAGTCTCATCGCCTTAGACTTCTGTGCAGATATTTTTAGCCCTAAAACACTGCATTCAGATGTCACTTGATCTAAAGCACCTTGAGCTTTATTTAGAAGTGAAGGACCCGTAACGACTAATGCTAGATCATCAGCATAGCTTAGCAATGTAACCCCTTCTGTAAAGGACATGGTAACAAGGTTTTCCATAAGGATGTTAAAAAGACTAGGACTGAGGACTCCTCCTTGTGGAGTCCCATTCTCGTGCAAGTGGTAGTCCGACACTTGTCCTTGCAACTTTACTCTGGCATACCTGTGACTTAGGTAATCTTGAATCCATGCTAGCATTTTCCCCCTCACACCTTTTTTAACTAAGGTGTGTAGTATTGCTGGCGGGCTTGCAAGTTCAAATGCTTTTTCCAAATCAAGGAAGACCACTATAGCTGGACCCGAGTTAACTGTTCCTAGTAATGTTGCTATGCAGTTGGCAGTACCTACACCTCTAGTGAAGCCAAATATGTGTTTATGAAGGTCTCCAGTCTTCCACAGTAGCCTATTTAAGACCATCCGTTCTGCAGTTTTACTAACGCATGATGTTAAGGAAATGGGTCTGTAATTGCCAGGTTCATTCGGCTTAGGAATCGGTATGATGTCTGCTTTCTTCCAAGAGGGCGGTAGTGTGCCTTGCTGCCAAGACGCATTGATGACGTCCAACATCCCTCGGTCTCCAGCAGGACCTGCACGTGCGATCATTGAGTATGTAATGTTATCAGCACCTGGTGCAGTGTCCTTACCACCCTTTTTGGCTCTGCTTAGTTCCTGTTCGGTGAAGGGACAGTCACATTCGTCATTTATAGCTAAGCCCTCATGAATGACTGTCATCCTCTCTTGTTTTAAGTGTTCTTGCTGCCTTCGGACCATTGCAGGAAGCTGATATGAAGCTGTTCTTTCTGCAAATTGGAGAGCAAGTCTCTCAGCCTCCTGCAATGGTTGAATACATGCCTGTGGCCGGGCTGGTCGACCTGATATAGTTTTAATCTGACCCCATATCTTGCCAAGACTACTATGTTCATTTAGAGTTTGACACCACTCAAACCATCTTGCCTCCTTTACTTCTCGAGAAACTCGCCTTGCTTCAGATATCACCGCTCGTAGCAGAGTTCGTCCTTCTGGTGTGGGGTTTCTCTTTAGATGTTTTCTGAAGATATTGACTCTGTGGTTCCGTTCTTTAACGTCATTACTATAGAACCAATAGTTCTTTCGTTTCGTGTTACCTGTGATAATGATTGGAATAGCTTTGTTCGCAGCAGCTGCAACGGCTTCCTGCAGATTGGTCTCGTGTATGTTCAAATCCTCAGGTGGCGTGTACGTTGCATACCATTTTTCAAGTTCTTCCTGGTGTACATTCCAATTGGCCTTCCCTAAATTCCACCGAGGCCGCGCAGGAGGTGTAGGAGGTCGTGCCAGGTTGAGTGTCGTGACAGTAGCATAGTGGTCACTAGTGATCACCGGGTCTACTTCCCACTTCGCCTGTTGCTGGAGTGCTGTGGAGATGAATGTAAGATCAAGGGAACCTCCTAGAATGTGAGTGGGTTCCCCAGTGTTGAGAAGTGTAATTTCAGGTACTTCTCGCAGAGCTGCAGCTAAATGGCGCCCATCTGCATTGGCTGGCCCAGTTGCACCTAACTCTGGATGATGAGCATTAAAATCTCTAGCAAGAATTAAATTTTCCTGCGTGGCCAAGGCAAGCACTGCCTCTGCTTCTAGTTTACGTCGAGGGGGCTTGTAGACGTTGTATATGAGGAGCTCAAAATTAGCCATATTCACTGTAACTGCTAATACCTCTACTCCATCCCCACATGAAACCGAGTCTATTTTCTTGCTGGGTATGGTGTTTCTGACTAGGGTCATTAATCCTCTTAGTCTCCCCTGCTCATACGGGAGAACATAGTGCTGATATCCAGCTAATCTGAAGGATTTCGTGGCTGGGAAAAGAGTTTCTTCCAAAACGATTATATCTGCTTTCGTGCTGATTGCAGCCTCCTGAAGTGTGTGTTTTTTATTTCCAAGACCTTGTATGTTCCACTGCAGAATTCGTAACGGCCAGACGACGGGTTCGGTTGGTGTTGCTTGTTCTACTAGAACTCCTCCTCGGAATCGACCTCTATATTCTCCGCCTCGCAAGTCGTGTCGCTGCAAATCGGACTGCATTGATAGTTCGTGGTCATCCCCGACGTTGTTGGAATCTGTGCAGAACTGTGGTCCATCACTTTGTTGTTGGTATTGCTGCAAGTCGGACTGCATTGATTGCTCGCGGCCGTTTCCTGTGTTGGCGGAACCTGCGCATCTCTGCTGTTCAATACGTCTTTGTTGGCGTTGCTGCAGATCAGACTGCATTGGCTGTTGTTGTCTGTCTCCTGTGTTGGAAGATTCTGTTGATCGTGGGTGGTCACTGCGTCTTGTAGTTGCGTTTGTGAATGTCGAAGTTCCGGTGTCATGACTATCCGACTGTTGTTGGTAGTCAGTAAGTCCAAGTTGCGTTGTTTGTCCTCTTGTGCTCCATCCTGTCGGAGACTGTCTATTTCTCGTGTAACTGTGGTCTGCTGCACGATCTTGTCCATTATCACACAAGTGATGTCTTGAGTCTGTTGTTATGAGGCGTTCTGCGTCATCTGTAGGCAATTGATAATGGTCTCTGCCATGATCTTCACGATGGTTTTCAGCTGGACCTCGGTAAAACTGTATAGCTGGTGAGTAGATTCCGAAAGTAAGTGTTTTCTGCTCATTTGCACTTGCTGGACTTCTGCAACACTTTCGTGTAATGTCTGATTCGGAATTGACAGATTCGGGAAATTTTGCTCTGTGAGAGCGGGTGGCTGTTGTGGCTGTGCACGAGTGTTCCAGACGGTGGTGTTGGTGGATGTACCGCTGGTCAGTGTGTTGACCCTGGCCTGAGCTGTCTGCACCTTTTGTTTCCGTGCAGAGCAGGTTGTGCTCCAGGCATGATGTTTGCCTCCACAATTTGGACATTTGGCCGTTGTGGTCTGGTTCGCCTTGTGCTTGGCAATACAGTCTTTGGTGGGATGTCTCAGGCTGCACACTCCGCACCTCTCCTGTCCTGTGCAGCGTGACTGATGGTGGCCGTATTTCTGACACCTGAAGCAGCGTAGGGGTTCCGGGACGTATGGCCTCTGTCGGTATGTCCCCCAATTTCCACGACCGAAAGTTTCCGGCACATGTCCCATGACGGTCACCAGAACCTGACGCGTCGCTGCCTTGTCTACTTTTGTGTGGCAACGTTCCGCACTCAGGACTTGCTTGTGTTCTAGCACTGGATCCAGGGGAAAGTCGATTGGGTATCCCAAAAGCACGACTCGTGTGCGTCGTTCTGAAGGGTCCAGCTTTACCAAGCATACAGGTTTCCCCTGCAGGACTCTTACCTTCTCTAAGTAATGTGCAGTCTGTTGGTCTTGAGGTGTCAGTATTATTTCTCCCTTCAGGTTGACTGTAATGAAAAGTTTGAGCTCTGGTTGTTCTTTTTCCATCGCCGTTACTACTCCATATGCTGTAGGAAAGTGGTCGGTCTGCATGATCTTGAATTTCGGAAGAAGTGCAGAGGCTGGCGATGTCTGGTGTGAGACTGGTGGTGTCCTCCCCTGTCCCATACTGCTGTCCTGCGGCTGGGCTGTGGAGAGAGGAACAATGGCCGACATTGGCTGGCGTGAAACCGGTGGTGTCCTCTCCTGACTCATACTGCCGTCCCGCGGCAGCGTTGCGGACAGAGAAACATTGACTGACACTGGCTGGTGTGTGACTGACGCTGTCCTCTCTAGGTCCATTACGTCCGCTGACTTGCTGGTAGAAGCAAGTGGTAAAGCCTCGATAGCAGTTTTCTTTGGGGCCTGCTGCACATCGGTCCCCCGTCCTTCCTCGTCCGAAAGCTGCTTCCATTCCCTCTTGCGCTGAGCCTTCCCCATGGCTCTCTACACGTAGTGAGAACCGACTCAAACCACCGGAGCAGCAGGCGACACGTCCTCACTGCACGGTAGCTCAGGAGCAACTCTCATTTTCAATCAACTATTTGTTTCTCGATAAAATACTTAGTAAGATATTGAAAAGGGGAGAAGTTCTGTTTTTATTGCATATTTCGACGTTTCAGCCGGATTGAAGCTGTTTTACGTGTACATCTTCCATCAGTAATATAAACGGAAAATCAGGAACATTTTAGTCAATTCTAATAAAAACATTGATTTTTATCAATTGTATTGGAAACAACATTTTTATGTCTTTTCTAGGATCTAAAGACTACGAAACCTCCCTTTTTGATTTGAAGTAAAAATCCTCAAATATGGTAATATAGCAACTTTTTTCACGTTTTTCATGTAGTGTGACATTTCGTAAATATATTCGTTTTTACCAATATTTCGATAATACTTCATGTTTTCTCACGATGTGTGATTTGGCCTTCAAATCTCAGAATTTCGCATATTTTGCATTTTTAAGCAAGTTTTCTTGCATATTGTTTCGTACTAAAAATCATTGAAATTAGCAATATTTTGACGTTAATCATCCTTTTTTACTTTATGTGAATTAAACAAAATACCATCGAATTAGGCAATATTTTGCCGTTTTTCCAAGTTTTTGTGAATTTTCAGTTTATTGTTAATAATTCATTAAATATACGATAAAAATTATGCAAATACATAATTGACTAGAAAAAACCCCTTAAATACTTCATTTCAATCAACTTTTTGTTTCTCGATAAAATACTCAGTAAGATATTAAAAAGGGGAGAAGTTCTATTTTTATTGCATATATCGACGTTTCAGCCGGATTAGAGTGGTTTTACGTGTACATCTTCCATCGGTAATGTAAACGGAAAATCAGGAACATTTTAGTTAATTCTAATGAAAACACATTGATTTTTATCATTTGTATTGGAAACAACATTTTTATGTCTTTTGTAGGATCTAAAAAATACAAAACCTCGCTTTTGTTTTGAAGTAAAAATCCTCAAATTTGGTAATATAGCGACTTTTTTCGCGTTTTTCAGGTAGTTTGACTTTCCGTAAATATATTCGTTTTTACCAATATTTCGATAATACTTCATGTTTTCTCACGATATGTGATTTGGCCTTCAAATCTCAGAATTTCGCAAATTTTGCATTTTTAAGCACGTTTTCTTGCGTTTTGTTTCGTACTAAAAATCATTGAATTTAGCAATATTTTGACGTTTATCATCCTTTTTTCCTTTATGCTATTTAAACAAAACACCATCGAATTAGGCAATATTTTGCAGTTTTTCCACGTTTTTGTGAATTTTCAGTTTATTGTTAATAATTCATTAAATATACGATAAAAATTATGCAAACACATAATTGATTAGAAAAAACCTTAAATACTTCATTTTCAATCAACTATTTGTTCCTCGATAAAATACTAAGTAAGATATTGAAAAGGGGGGAAGTTGTGTTTTTATTGCATATATCGACGTTTCAGCCGGATTCAAGCGGTTTTACGTGTACATCTTTTATCGGTAATATAAACAGAAAATCAGGAACATTTTAGTCAATTCTAATAAAAACACATTGATTTTTATCAATTATATTGGAAACAACATTTTTATATGTCTTTTCTATGATATAAATAATACGAAACCTCACTTTATGATTTGAGGTTAAAATCCTCAAATATGGTAATAGAGCGATTTTGGTCACGTTTTTCATGTAGTGTGACTTCACGTGAATATATTCGTTTTTACCAATATTTCGATACTATATCATGTAGTATCACGATATGTGATTTGGCCTTTAAATCTCAGAATTTTGCATAATATTGCATTTTAAGTAAGTTTTCTTGCATTTTGTTTCGTACTAAAAATCATCGAATATAGCAATATTTTGACGTTTATCATCCCCTTTTCCTTTATTTGATTTTAACAAAATATCATCGAATTAGGCAATATTTTGCCGTTTTTCCACGTTTTTGTGAATTTTCAGTTTATTGATAATAATTCATTAAATATACGATAAAAATGATGCAAACACATAATAGATTAGAAAAAAAACTTAAATACTTAATTTTCAATCAACTATTTGTTTCTCGATAAAATACTTAGTAAGATATTGAAAAGGGGAGAAGTTCTGTTTTTATTGCATATATCGACGTTTCAGCCGGATTCAAGCTGTTTTACGTGTACATCTTCCATCGGTAATATAAACGGAAAATCAGGAACATTTTAGTCAATTCTAATAAAAACATTGATTTTTATTGATTGTATTGGAAACAACATTTTTATATGTCTTTTCTAAGATCTAAATAATATGAAATCTCGCTTTATGATTTGAAGTTAAAATCCTCAAATATGGTAATAGAGCGATTTTGTTCACGTTTTTCATGTAGTGTGACTTCACGTGAATATATTCGTTTTTACCAATATTTCGATTCTATTTCATGTTGTATCACGATAGGTGATTTGACCTTCAAATCTCAGAATTTTGCATAATATTGCATTTTAAGTAAGTTTTCTTGCATTTTGTTTCGTACTAAAAATCATCGAATATAGCAATATTTTGACGTTTATCATCCACTTTTCATTTATTTGATTTTAACAAAATATCATCGAATTAGGCAATATTATGCCGTTTTTCCACGTTTTTGTGAAATTTCAGTTTATTGTTAATAATTCAATATATATACGATAAAAAAGATGCAAACACGTAATTGATTAGAAATTAACATTAAATACTTCATTTCCAATCAACTATTTGTTTCTCGTTAAAAAACTGAGTAAGATATTGAAAATGGGAGAAGTTCTGTTTTTATTGCATATATCGACGTTTCAGCCGGATTAGAGCAGTTTTATTTGTACATCTTCAATCGGTAATATAAACGGAAAATCAGAAATATTTTAGAGTATTTTAATGAAAACACATTGATTTTTATCATTTGTATTGGAAACAACATCTTTATGTCTTTTCTAGGATCTAAATAATATGGAACTTTACAACTTTAAATCAACTTTATGATTTGAAGTTAAAATCCTCAAATTTGGTAATATAGCGATTTTTTCACGTTTTTCATGTAGTGTGATTGTACGTAAATATATTTATTTATACCAATATTTCGATTATACTTCATGTTTTCTCACGATATGTGATTTGGCCTTAAATCTGAGAATTTCGCTTAATATTGCATTTTTAAACAAGTTTTCTTACGTTTTGTTTCGTACTAAAAATCATCGAATATAGCAATATTTTCACGTTTATTTCTTTTCTTCTATGTGATATAAACAAAATATCATCTAATTAGGCAATATTTTGCCGTTTTTCTACGTTTTTGTGAATTTTCAGTTTATTGGTATTAATTCATTATATATACGATAAAAATGATGCAAACACATAATTGATTAGAAATTAATAATAAATACTTCATTTTCAACCAACTATTTGTTTCTCGTTAAAAAACAGAGTAAGATATTGAAAAAGCGAGAAGTTATGATTTTATTGCATATATCGACGTTTTAGCTGGATTAGAGCGGTTTTACGTGTACATCTTCCATCGGTAATATAAACGGAATATCAGGAAAATTTTAGAGTATTTTAATGAAAACACATTGATTTTTATCATTTGTATTGGAAACAACATTTTTATGTCTTTTCTAGGATCTAAAGACTACGAAACCTCCCTTTTTGATTTGAAGTAAAAATCCTCAAATTTGGTAATATAGCAACTTTTTTCACGTTTTTCATGTAGTGTGACATTACGTAAATATATTCGTTTTTACCAATATTTCGATAATACTTCATGTTTTCTCACGATGTGTGATTTGGCATTCAAATCTCAGAATTTCGCATATTTTGAATTTTTAAGCAAGTTTTCTTGCGTATTGTTTCGTACTAAAAATCATTGAAATTAGCAATATTTTGACGTTTATCATCCTTTTTTCCTTTATTGTGAATTAAACAAAATACCATCGAATTAGGCAATATTTGGCCGTTTCTCCAAGTTTTTGTGAATTTTCAGTTTATTGTTAATAATTCATTAAATATACGATAAAAATTATGCAAACACATAATTGATTAGAAAAAAAAACTTAAATACTTCATTTTCAATCAACTATTTGTTTCTCGATAAAATACTCAGTAAGATATTGAAAAGGGGAGAAGTTCTGTTTTTATTGCATATATCGACGTTTCAGCTGGATTCAAGCAGTTTTACGTGTACATCTTTTATCGGTAATATAAACAGAAAATCAAGAAAATTTTAGTCAATTCTAATAAAAACACATTGATTTTTATGAATTGTATTAGAAACAACATTTTTGTATGTCTTTTCTATGATCTAAATAATAGGAAACCTCACTCTATGTTTTGAAGTTAAAATCCTCAAATATGGTAATAGAGCGATTTTGTTCACGTTTTTCATGTAGTGTGACTTCACGTGAATATATTCGTTTTTACCAATATTTCGATACTATTTCATGTAGTATCACGATATGTGATTTGGCCTTTAAATCTCAGAATTTTGCATAATATTGCATTTTAAGTAAGTTTTCTTGCATTTTGTTTCGTACTAAAAATCATCTAATATAGCAATATTTTGACGTTTATCATCCCCTTTTCCTTTATTTGATTTTAACAAAATATCATCGAATTAGGGAATATTATGCCGTTTTTCCACGTTTTTGTGAATTTTCAGTTTATTGTTAATAATTCAATATATATACGATAAAAATGATGCAAACACATATTTGATTAAAAATTAACATTAAATACTTCATTTTCAATCAACAATTTGTTTCTCGTTAAAATACTGAGTAAGATATTAAAAAGGGGAGAAGTTCTATTTTCATTGCATATATCGACGTTTCAGCCGGATTACAGTGGTTTTACGTGTACATCTTCCATCGGTAATATAAACGGAAAATCAGGAACATTTTAGTTAATTGTAATGAAAACACATTGATATTTATCATTTGTATTGGAAATAACATTTTTATGTCTTTTGTAGGATCTAAAAAATACGAAACCTCGCTTTTTGTTTTGAAGTAAATATCCTCAAATTTGGTAATATAACGACTTTTTCACGTTTTTCATGTAGTTTGACTTTCCGTAAATATATTCGTTTTACCAATATTTCGATAATACTTCATGTTTTCTCACGATATGTGATTTGGCCTTCAAATCTCAGAATTTCGCAAATTTTGCATTTTTAAGCAAGTTTTCTTGCGTTTTGTTTCGTACTAAAAATCATTGAATTTAGCAATATTTTGACGTTTATCATTCTTTTTTCCTTTGTGCTATTTAAACAAAACACCATCGAATTAGGCAATATTTTGCCGTTTTTCCACGTTTTTGTGAATTTTCAGTTTATTGTTAATAATTCATTAAATATAGGATAAAAATGATGCAAACACATAATTGATTAGAAAAAAAAACTTAAATACTTCATTTTCAAACAACTATTTGTTTCTCGATAAAATACTTAGTAAGATATTGAAAAGGGGGGAAGTTCTGTTTTTATTGCATATATCGACGTTTCAGCCGGATTCAAGCGGTTTTACGTGTACATTTTTTATCGGTAATATAAACAGAAAATCAGGAACATTTTAGTCAATTCTAATAAAAACACATTGATTTTTATCAATTGTATTGGAAACAACATTTTTATATGTCTTTTCTATGATCTAAATAATACGAAACCTCACTTTATGATTTGAAGTTAAAATCCTCAAATATGGTAATAGAGCGATTTTGTTCACGTTTTTCATGTAGTGTGACTTCACGTGAATATATTCTTTTTACCAATATTTCGATACTATATCATGTAGTATCACGATATGTGATTTGGTCTTTAAATCTCAGAATTTACATAATATTGCATTTTAAGTAAGTTTTCTTGCATTTTGTTACGTACTAAAAATCATCGAATATAGCAATATTTTGACGTTTATCATCCCCTTTTCCTTTTTTTGAATTTAACAAAAAATCATCGAATTAGGCAATATTTTGCCGTTTTTCCACGTTTTTGTGAATTTTCAGTTTATTGTTAATAATTCAATATATATACGATAAAAATGATGCAAACACATAATTGATTAAAAGTTAACAATAAATACTTCATTTTCAATCAACAATTTGTTTCTCTTTAAAATACTGAGTAAGATATTGAAAAGGAAGAAGTTCTGTTTTTATTGCATATATCGACGTTTCAGCCGGATTAGAGCGGTTTTACGTGTACATCTTCCATCGGTAATATAAACGGAAAATCAGGAACATTTTAGTTAATTCTAATGAAAACACATTGATTTTTATCATTTATATTGGAAACAACATCTTTATATGTCTTCTCTAGGGTCTAAATAATACGAAACCTCGCTTTATGATTTGAAGTTAAAATCCTCAAATTTGGTAATATAGCGATTTTGTTCACGTTTTTTATGTAGTGTGACATCACGGGATTATATTCGTTTTTACTAAAATTTCGATACTATTTCATGTATTATCACGATATGTTATTTGGCCTTTAAATATCAGAATTTCGCATAATATTGCACTTTAATCAAGTTTTCTTGCATTTTGTTTCGTACTAAAATCATTGAATATAGCAACATTTTGAAGTTTATCAGCCCCTTTTTCTTTATGTGATATAAACAAAATATCATCGAATTAGGCAATATTTTGCCGTTTTTCCACATTTTTGTGAATTTTCAGTTTATTGTTAATAATTCATTATATATACGATAAAAATGATGCAAACACATAATTGATTAGAAATTAACATTAAATACTTCATTTTCAATCAACTATTTGTTTCTCGTTAAAATACTGAGTAAGATATTGAAAAGGGGAGAAGTTCTGTTTTTATTTCATATATCGACGTTTAGAGCTGTTTTACGTGTACATCTTCCATCGGTAATATAAACGGAAAATCAGAAATATTTTAGAGTATTTTAATAAAAACACATT
The DNA here is from genome assembly GCF_040958095.1 of Procambarus clarkii. Classification (NCBI taxonomy): domain Eukaryota; kingdom Metazoa; phylum Arthropoda; class Malacostraca; order Decapoda; family Cambaridae; genus Procambarus; species Procambarus clarkii. The sequence goes on along the minus strand of NC_091165.1, from coordinate 50,320,959 downwards.
GATTTTTATCCTTTGTATTGCAAACAACATCTTTATATGTCTTTTCTAGGATCTAAATAATATGGAAACTCGCTTTATGATTTGAAGTTAAAATCCTCAAATATGGTAATATAGCGATTTTTTCACGTTTTTCATGTAGTGTGATTGTATGTAAATATATTCATATTTACCAATATTTCGATATGTGTTTTCTCACGATATGTGATTTGGCCTTAAATCTGAGAATTTCGCTTAATATTGCATTTTTAAGCAAGTTTTCTTACGTTTTGTTTTGTACTTAAAATCGTTGAATTTAGTAATATTTTGACGTTTATCATCCCCTTTTCCTTTATTTGATATAAACAAAATATCATCGAATTAGGCAATATTTTGCCGTTTTTCCACGTTTTTGTGAATTTTCAATTTATTGGTATTAATTCATTATATATACGATAAAAATGATGCAAACACATAATTGATTAGAAATTAACATTAAATACTTCATTTTCAATCAACTATTTGTTTCTCGTTAAAATACTGAGTAAGATATTGAAAAGGGGAGAAGTTCTGTTTTTATTGCATATATCGACGTTTCAGCCGGATTCAAGTTGTTACTTGTTCATCTTCCATCGGTATTATAAACGGAAAATCAGTACCATTTTAATCAATTCTAATAAAAACACATTGATTTTTATCAATTGTATTGGAAACAACATTTTTATATGTCTTTTCTAAGATCTAAATAATACGAAACCTCGCTCTATGCTTTGAAGTTAAAATCCTCATATATGGTAATAGAGCGATTTTGTTCACGTTTTTCATGTAGTGTGACTTCACGTGAATTTTATTATAATTTTATTTGTTTTTACCAATATTTCGATTCTATTTCATGTAGTATCACGATATGTGATTTGGCCTTTAAATCTCAGAATTTTGCATAATATTGCATTTTAAGTAAGTTTTCTTGCATTTTGGTTCGTTCTAAAAATAATCGAATATAGCAATATTTTGACGATTATCATCACCCCTTACCTTTATGTGATATAAACAAAATATCATCGAATTAGGCAACATTTTGCCGTTTTTCCACGTTTTTGTGAATTTTTTAGTTAATTGGTAATATTTCATTATATATATGATAAAAATGATGCAAACACATAATTGATTAGAAATTAATAATAAATACTTCATTTTCAATCAACTATTTGTTTCTCGTTAAAAAACTGAGTAAGATATTGAAAAAGCGAGAAGTTATGATTTTATTGCATATATCGACGTTTCAGCCGGTTTAGAGCGGTTTTACGTGAACATCTTCCATCGGTAATATAAGCGGAAAATCAGGAACATTTTATTTAATTATAATGAAAACACATTGATTTTTATCATTTGTATTGGAAACAACATATTTATGTCTTCTCTAGGATCTAAAAAATTCGAAACCTCGCTTTTTGATTTAAAGTAAAAATCCTCAAATTTGGAAATATAGCGACTTTTTTCACGTTTTTCATGTAGTGTGACATTACGTAAATATATTCGTTTTTACCAATATTTCGATAATACTTCATGTTTTCCCACGATATGTGATTTGGCCTTCAAATCTCAGAATTTCGCAAATTTTGCGTTTTTAAGCAAGTTTTCTTGCGTTTTGTTTCGTACTAAAAATCATTGAATTTAGCAATATATTGTCGTTTATCATCCTTTTTCCCTTTATGTGATTTAAACAAAGTACCATCGAATTAGGCAATATTTTGCCGTTTTTCCACGTTTTTGTGAATTTTCAGTTTATTGTTAATAATTCATTAAATATTCGATAAAAATGAAGCAAACACATAATTGATTTGAAAAAACCTTAAATACTTCATTTTCAATCAACTATTTGTTGCTCGATAAAATACTCAGTAAGATATTGAAAAGGGGAGAAGTTCTGTTTTTATTGCATATATCGATGTTTCAGCCGGATTCAAGCGGTTTTACGTGTACATCTTCCATCGGTAATATAAACGGTATAAACTTCCATCGGTAGTTTATATAATATAAATATAAACTTTTATCGGTAATATATTTATTGAGTAAAATCAGGAACATTTTACTCAATTCTAATGAAAACACATTGATTTTTATCAATTGTATTGGAAACAACATTTTTATGTCTTTTCTAAGATCTAAATAATACGAAACCTCGCTTTATGATTTGAAGTTAAAATCCTCAAATACGGTAATAGTGCGATTTTGTTCACGTTTTTCAAGTAGTGTGACTTCATGTGAATATATTCGTTTTTAAGAAAAAATTCGATACTATTTCATGTAGTATCACTATATGTGATTTGGCCTTTAAATCTCAGATTTTTGCATAATATTGCATTTTAAGTAAGTTTTCTTGCATTTTGTTTCGTACTAAAAATCATCGAATATAGCAATATTTTGACGTTTATCATCCCCCTTACCTTTATGTGATATAAACAAAATATCATCGAATTAGGCAATATTTTGCCGTTTTTCAACGTTTTTGTGAATTTTCAGTTTATTGGTAATATTTCATTATGTATACGATAAAAATGATGCAAACACATAATTGATTAGAAATTAATAATAAATATTTCATTTTCAATCAACTATTTGTTTCTCGTTAAAAAACTGAGTAAGATATTGAAAAAGCGAGAAGTTATGATTTTATTGCATATATCGACGTTTCAGCCGGATTATAGCGGTTTTACGTGAACATCTTCCATCGGTAATATAAGCGGAAAATCAGGAACATTTTATTTAATTATAATGAAAACACATTGATTTTTATCATTTGTATTGGAAACAACATATTTATGTCTTCTCTAGGATCTAAAAAATTCGAAACCTCGCTTTTTGATTTAAAGTAAAAATCCTCAAATTTGGAAATATAGCGACTTTTTTCACGTTTTTCATGTAGTGTGACATTACGTAAATATATTCGTTTTTACCAATATTTCGATAATACTTCATGTTTTCCCACGATATGTGATTTGGCCTTCAAATCTCAGAATTTCGCAAATTTTGCGTTTTTAAGCAAGTTTTCTTGCGTTTTGTTTCGTACTAAAAATCATTGAATTTAGCAATATATTGTCGTTTATCATCCTTTTTCCCTTTATGTGATTTAAACAAAGTACCATCGAATTAGGCAATATTTTGCCGTTTTTCCACGTTTTTGTGAATTTTCAGTTTATTGTTAATAATTCATTAAATATTCGATAAAAATGAAGCAAACACATAATTGATTTGAAAAAACCTTAAATACTTCATTTTCAATCAACTATTTGTTGCTCGATAAAATACTCAGTAAGATATTGAAAAGGGGAGAAGTTCTGTTTTTATTGCATATATCGATGTTTCAGCCGGATTCAAGCGGTTTTACGTGTACATCTTCCATCGGTAATATAAACGGTATAAACTTCCATCGGTAGTTTATATAATATAAATATAAACTTTTATCGGTAATATATTTATTGAGTAAAATCAGGAAAATTTTACTCAATTCTAATGAAAACACATTGATTTTTATCAATTGTATTGGAAACAACATTTTTATGTCTTTTCTAAGATCTAAATAATACGAAACCTAACTTTATGTTTGAAGTTAAAATCCTCAAATACGGTAATAGTGCGATTTTGTTCACGTTTTTCAAGTAGTGTGACTTCACGTGAATATATTCGTTTTTAAGAAAAAATTCGATACTATTTCATGTAGTATCACTATATGTGATTTGGCCTTTAAATCTCAGATTTTTGCATAATATTGCATTTTAAGTAAGTTTTCTTGCATTTTGTTTCGTACTAAAAATCATCGAATATAGCAATATTTTGACGTTTATCATCCCCCTTACCTTTATGTGATATAAACAAAATATCATCGAATTAGGCAATATTTTGCCGTTTTCCAACGTTTTTGTGAATTTTCAGTTTATTGGTAATATTTCATTATGTATACGAAAAAAATGATGCAAACACATAATTGATTAGAAATTAATAATAAATATTTCATTTTCAATCAACTATTTGTTTCTCGTTAAAAAACTGAGTAAGATATTGAAAAAGCGAGAAGTTATGATTTTATTGCATATATCGACGTTTCAGCCGGATTAGAGCGGTTTTACGTGAACATCTTCCATCGGTAATATAAACGGAAAATCAGGAACATTTTAGTTAATTCTAATGAAAACACATTGATTTTTATCATTTGTATTGGAAACAACATTTTTATGTCTTCTCTAGGATCTAAAAAATACGAAACCTCGCTTTATGATTTGAAGTTAAAATCCTCAAATATGGTAATAGTGCGATTTTTTTCACGTTTTTCATGTAGTGTGATTTTAAGTAAATATATTCATTTATACCAATATTTCGATTATACTTTATGTTTTCTCACGATATGGGATTTGGCCTTAAATCTGAGAATTTCGCTTATTATTGCATTTTTAAGCAAGTTTTCTTACGTTTTGTTTTGTACTAAAAATCATTGAATTTAGTAATATTTTGACGTTTATCATCCCCTTTTCCTTTATGTGATATAAACAAAATATCATCGAATTAGGCAATATTTTGCCGTTTTTCCACGTTTTTGTGAATTTTCAGTTTATTGTTAATAATTCAATATATATACGATAAAAAAGATATAAACACATAATTGATTAGAAATTAACATTAAATACTTCATTTTCAATCAACTATTTGTGTCTCGTTAAATGGTGAGTAAGATATTGAAAAGGGGAGAAGTTCTGTTTTTATTGCATATATCGACGTTTCAGCCGGATTAGAGCGGTTTTACATGTACATCTTCCATCGGTAATAAAACGGAAAATCAGAAATATTTTAGAGTATTTTAATGAAAACACATTGATTTTTATCATTTGTATTGGAAACAACATCTTTATATGTCTTTTCTAGGATCTAAATAATATGGAACCTAGCTTTATGATTTGAAGTTAAAATCCTCATATATGGTAATATAGCGATTTTTTTCACGTTTTTCATGTAGTGTGATTGTACGTAAATATATTCATTTTTACCAATATTTCGATTATACTTCATAATTTCTCACGATATGTGATTTGGCCTTAAATCTGAGAATTTCGCTTAATATTGCATTTTTAAGCAAGTTTTCTTACGTTTTGTTTTGTACTAAAAATCATTGAATTTAGCAATATTTTAACGTTCATCATACCCTTTTCCTTTATGTGATATAAACAAAATATCATCGAAATAGGCAATATTTTCCCGTTTTTCCACATTTTTGTGAATTTTCAGTTTATTATTATTAATTCATTATATATACGATAAAAATGATGCAAACGGCAAAACTGCTAGACTGCAAAACTGCAAAACTTTATTCACGTTTTTCTAGTAGAGAGATTGTACATAAATATATTCATTTTTACCAATATTTCGATTATACTTCATGTTTTCTCACGATATGTGATTTGGCCTTTAAATCTCAGATTTTTGCATAATATTGCATTTTAAGTAAGTTTTCTTGCATTTTGTTTCGTACTAAAAATCATCGAATATAGCAATATTTTGACGTTTATCATCCCCTTACCTTTATGTGATATAAACAAAATATCATCGAATTAGGCAATATTTTGCCGTTTTTCCACGTTTTTGTGAATTTTCAGTTTATTGTTAATAATTCATTATATTACGATAAAAATGATGCAAACACATAATTGATTAGAAATTAACATTAAATACTTCATTTTCAATCAACTATTTGTTTCTCTGTAAAATACTGAGTAAGATATTTAAAAGGGGAGAAGTTCTGTTTTTATTGCATATATCGACGTTTCAGCCGGATTAGAGCGGTTTTACGTGTACATCTTCCATCGGTAATATAAACGGAAAATCAGGAACACTTTAGTAAATTCTAATGAAAACACATTGATTTTTATCATTTATATTGGAAACAACATTTTTATATGTCTCTTCTAAGATCTAAACAATACGAAACCTCGCTTAATTATTTGAAGTTAAAATCCTCAAATAAGGTAATAGAGCGATTTTGTTCACGTTTTTTATGTAGTGTGACATCACGGGATTATATTCGTTTTTACTAATATTTCGATACTATTTCATGTATTATCACGATATGTTATTTGGCCTTTAAATATCAGAATTTCGCATAATATTGCACTTTAATCAAGTTTTCTTGCATTTTGTTTCGTACTAAAATCATCGAATATAGCAACATTTTGAAGTTTATCAGCCCCTTTTTCTTTATGTGATATAAACAAAATATCATCGAATTAGGCAATATTTTGCCGTTTTTCCACATTTTTGTGAATTTTCAGTTTATTGTTAATAATGCATTATATATACGATAAAAATGATGCAAACACATAATTGATTAGAAATTAACATTAAATACTTCATTTTCAATCAACTATTTGTTTCTCGTTAAAATACTGAGTAAGATATTGAAAAGGGGAGAAGTTCTGTTTTTATTGCATATATCGACGTTTCAGCCGGATTCAAGTTGTTACGTGTTCATCTTCCATCGGTATTATAAACGGAAAATCAGTACCATTTTAATCAATTCTAATAAAAACACATTGATTTTTATCAATTGTATTGGAAACAACATTTTTATATGTCTTTTCTAAGATCTAAATAATACGAAACCTCGCTTTATGATTTGAAGTTAAAATCCTCAAATACGGTAATAGTGCGATTTTGTTCACGTTTTTCAAGTAGTGTGACTTCACGTGAATATATTCGTTTTTAAGAAAAAATTCGATACTATTTCATGTAGTATCACTATATATGATTTGGCCTTTAAATCTCAGATTTTTGCATAATATTGCATTTTAAGTAAGTTTTCTTGCATTTTGTTTCGTACTAAAAATCATCGAATATAGCAATATTTTGACGTTTATCATCCCCCTTACCTTTATGTGATATAAACAAAATATCATCGAATTAGGCAATATTTTGCCGTTTTTCAACGTTTTTGTGAATTTTCAGTTTATTGGTAATATTTCATTATATATACGATAAAAATGATGCAAACACATAATTGATTAGAAATTAATAATAAATATTTCATTTTCAATCAACTATTTGTTTCTCGTTAAAAAACTGAGTAAGATATTGAAAAAGCGAGAAGTTATGATTTTATTGCATATATCGACGTTTCAGCCGGATTAGAGCGGTTTTACGTGAACATCTTCCATCGGTAATATAAACGGAAAATCAGGAACATTTTAGTTAATTCTAATGAAAACACATTGATTTTTATCATTTGTATTGGAAACAACATTTTTATGTCTTCTCTAGGATCTAAAAAATACGAAACCTCGCTTTATGATTTGAAGTTAAAATCCTCAAATATGGTAATAGTGCGATTTTTTTCACGTTTTTCATGTAGTGTGATTTTAAGTAAATATATTCATTTATACCAATATTTCGATTATACTTTATGTTTTCTCACGATATGGGATTCGGCCTTAAATCTGAGAATTTCGCTTATTATTGCATTTTTAAGCAAGTTTTCTTACGTTTTGTTTTGTACTAAAAATCATTGAATTTAGTAATATTTTGACGTTTATCATCCCCTTTTCCTTTATGTGATATAAACAAAATATCATCGAATTAGGCAATATTTTGCCGTTTTTCCACGTTTTTGTGAATTTTCAGTTTATTGTTAATAATTCAATATATATACGATAAAAAAGATATAAACACATAATTGATTAGAAATTAACATTAAATACTTCATTTTCAATCAACTATTTGTGTCTCGTTAAATGGTGAGTAAGATATTGAAAAGGGGAGAAGTTCTGTTTTTATTGCATATATCGACGTTTCAGCCGGATTAGAGCGGTTTTACATGTACATCTTCCATCGGTAATAAAACGGAAAATCAGAAATATTTTAGAGTATTTTAATGAAAACACATTGATTTTTATCATTTGTATTGGAAACAACATCTTTATATGTCTTTTCTAGGATCTAAATAATATGGAACCTAGCTTTATGATTTGAAGTTAAAATCCTCATATATGGTAATATAGCGATTTTTTTCACGTTTTTCATGTAGTGTGATTGTACGTAAATATATTCATTTTTACCAATATTTCGATTATACTTCATAATTTCTCACGATATGTGATTTGGCCTTAAATCTGAGAATTTCGCTTAATATTGCATTTTTAAGCAAGTTTTCTTACGTTTTGTTTTGTACTAAAAATCATTGAATTTAGCAATATTTTAACGTTCATCATACCCTTTTCCTTTATGTGATATAAACAAAATATCATCGAAATAGGCAATATTTTCCCGTTTTTCCACATTTTTGTGAATTTTCAGTTTATTATTATTAATTCATTATATATACGATAAAAATGATGCAAACGGCAAAACTGCTAGACTGCAAAACTGCAAAACTTTTTTCACGTTTTTCTAGTAGAGAGATTGTACATAAATATATTCATTTTTACCAATATTTCGATTATACTTCATGTTTTCTCACGATATGTGATTTGGCCTTTAAATCTCAGATTTTTGCATAATATTGCATTTTAAGTAAGTTTTCTTGCATTTTGTTTCGTACTAAAAATCATCGAATATAGCAATATTTTGACGTTTATCATCCCCTTACCTTTATGTGATATAAACAAAATATCATCGAATTAGGCAATATTTTGCCGTTTTTCCACGTTTTTGTGAATTTTCAGTTTATTGTTAATAATTCATTATATTACGATAAAAATGATGCAAACACATAATTGATTAGAAATTAACATTAAATACTTCATTTTCAATCAACTATTTGTTTCTCTGTAAAATACTGAGTAAGATATTTAAAAGGGGAGAAGTTCTGTTTTTATTGCATATATCGACGTTTCAGCCGGATTAGAGCGGTTTTACGTGTACATCTTCCATCGGTAATATAAACGGAAAATCAGGAACACTTTAGTAATTTCTAATGAAAACACATTGATTTTTATCATTTATATTGGAAACAACATTTTTATATGTCTCTTCTAAGATCTAAACAATACGAAACCTCGCTTAATTATTTGAAGTTAAAATCCTCAAATAAGGTAATAGAGCGATTTTGTTCACGTTTTTTATGTTTTTATTGCATATATCGACGTTTCAGCCGGATTAGAGCGGTTTTACGTGTACATCTTCCATCGGTAATATAAACGGAAAATCAGGAACACTTTAGTAAATTCTAATGAAAACACATTGATTTTTATCATTTATATTGGAAACAACATTTTTATATGTCTCTTCTAAGATCTAAACAATACGAAACCTCGCTTAATTATTTGAAGTTAAAATCCTCAAATTTGGTAATAGAGCGATTTTGTTCAGTTCTGTTTTTATTGCATATATCGACGTTTCAGCCGGATTAGAGCGGTTTTACGTGTACATCTTCCATCGGTAATATAAACGGAAAATCAGGAACACTTTAGTAAATTCTAATGAAAACACATTGATTTTTATCATTTATATTGGAAACAACATTTTTATATGTCTCTTCTAAGATCTAAACAATACGAAACCTCGCTTAATTATTTGAAGTTAAAATCCTCAAATAAGGTAATAGAGCGATTTTGTTCACGTTTTTTATGTAGTGTGACATCACGGGATTATATTCGTTTTTACTAATATTTCGATACTATTTCATGTATTATCACGATATGTTATTTGGCCTTTAAATATCAGAATTTCGCATAATATTGCACTTTAATCAAGTTTTCTTGCATTTTGTTTCGTACTAAAATCATCGAATATAGCAACATTTTGAAGTTTATCAGCCCCTTTTTCTTTATGTGATATAAACAAAATATCATCGAATTAGGCAATATTTTGCCGTTTTTCCACATTTTTGTGAATTTTCAGTTTATTGTTAATAATGCATTATATATACGATAAAAATGATGCAAACACATAATTGATTAGAAATTAACATTAAATACTTCATTTTCAATCAACTATTTGTTTCTCGTTAAAATACTGAGTAAGATATTGAAAAGGGGAGAAGTTCTGTTTTTATTGCATATATCGACGTTTCAGCCGGATTCAAGTTGTTACGTGTTCATCTTCCATCGGTATTATAAACGGAAAATCAGTACCATTTTAATCAATTCTAATAAAAACACATTGATTTTTATCAATTGTATTGGAAACAACATTTTTATATGTCTTTTCTAACATCTAAATAATACGAAACCTCGCTTTATGATTTGAAGTTAAAATCCTCAAATACGGTAATAGTGCGATTTTGTTCACGTTTTTCAAGTAGTGTGACTTCACGTGAATATATTCGTTTTTAAGAAAAAATTCGATACTATTTCATGTAGTATCACTATATGTGATTTGGCCTTTAAATCTCAGATTTTTGCATAATATTGCATTTTAAGTAAGTTTTCTTGCATTTTGTTTCGTACTAAAAATCATCGAATATAGCAATATTTTGACGTTTATCATCCCCCTTACCTTTATGTGATATAAACAAAATATCATCGAATTAGGCAATATTTTGCCGTTTTTCAACGTTTTTGTGAATTTTCAGTTTATTGGTAATATTTCATTATATATACGATAAAAATGATGCAAACACATAATTGATTAGAAATTAATAATAAATATTTCATTTTCAATCAACTATTTGTTTCTCGTTAAAAAACTGAGTAAGATATTGAAAAAGTGAGAAGTTATGATTTTATTGCATATATCGACGTTTCAGCCTTTTTAGAGCGGTTTTACGTGAACATCTTCCATCGGTAATATAAACGGAAAATCAGGAACATTTTAGTTAATTCTAATGAAAACACATTGATTTTTATCATTTGTATTGGAAACAACATTTTTATGTCTTCTCTAGGATCTAAAAAATACGAAACCTCGCTTTATGATTTGAAGTTAAAATCCTCAAATATGGTAATAGTGCGATTTTTTTAACGTTTTTCATGTAGTGTGATTTTAAGTAAATATATTCATTTATACCAATATTTCGATTATACTTTATGTTTTCTCACGACATGGGATTTGGCCTTAAATCTGAGAATTTCGCTTATTATTGCATTTTTAAGCAAGTTTTCTTACGTTTTGTTTTGTACTAAAAATCATTGAATTTAGTAATATTTTGACGTTTATCATCCCCTTTTCCTTTATGTGATATAAACAAAATATCATCGAATTAGGCAATATTTTGCCGTTTTTCCACGTTTTTGTGAATTTTCAGTTAATTGTTAATAATTCATTATATATACGATAAAATTGATGCAAACACATAATTGATAAGAAATTAACAGTAAATACTTCATTTGCAATCAACTATTTGTTTCTCGTTAAAAACTGAGTAATATTTTGAAAAAGCGAGAAGTTCTGTTTTTATTGCATATTTCGACGTTTCAGCCGGATTAGAGCGGTTTTACGTGTACATCTTCCATCGGTAATATAAACGGAAAATCAGGAACACTTTAGTTAATTCTAACGAAAGCACATTGATTTTTATCATTTGTATTGGAAACAACATTTTTATATGTCTTTTCTAAGATCTAATTAATACGAAACCTCGCTTTATGATTGGAAGTTAAAATCCTCAAATATGGTAATAGTGCGATTTTGTTCACGTTTTTCATGTAGTGTGACTTCACGTGAATATATTCGTTTTTAAGAAAAATTTCGATACTATTTCATGTTGTATCACGATATGTTATTTGGCCTTTAAATCTCTATTTTTGCATAATATTGCATTTTAAGTAAGTTTTCTTGCATTTTGTTTCGTACTAAAAATCATCGAATATAGCAATATTTTGACGTTTATCATCCCCTTTACCTTTATGTGATATAAACAAAATATCATCGAATTAGGCAATATTTTGCCGTTTTTCCACGTTTTTGTGAATTTTCAGTTTATTGTTAATAATTCATTAAATATACGATAAAAATGATGCAAACATATAATTGATTTGAAAAAACTTAAATACTTCATTTTCAATCAACTATTTGTTTCTCGGTAAAATACTGAGTAAGATATTTAGAAGGGGAGAAGTTCTGTTTTTATTGCATATATAGACATTTCAGCCGGATTAGAGCGGTTTTACGTGTACATCTTCCATCGGTAATATTCTTGCATTTTGTTTCGTACTAAAATCATCGAATATAGCAACATTTTGACGTTTATCAGCCCCTTTTCCTTTATGTGATTTTAACAAAATATCATCGAATTAGGCAATATTTTGCCGTTTTTCCACGTTTTTGTGAATTTTCAGTTTATTGTTATTAATTCAATATATATACGATAAAAATGATGCAAACACATAATTAATTAGAAATTAACATTAAATACTTCATTTTCAATCAACTATTTGTTTCTCGTTAAAAAACTGAGTAAGATATCGGAAAGGGGAGAAGTTCTGTTTTTATTGCATATATCGACGTTTCAGCCGGATTAGAGCGGCTTTACGTGTACATCTTCCATCGGTAATATAAACGGAAAGTAGAAATATTTTGAGGTATTTTAATGAAAACACATTGATTTTTATCATTTGTATTAGAAACAACATCTTTATATGTCTTTTCTAGGATCTAAATAATATGTAACTTTACAACTTTAAATCAACTTTATGATTTGAAGTTAAAATCCTCAAATATGGTAATATAGCGATTTTTTCACGTTTTTCATGTAGTGTGATTTTAAGTAAATATATTCATTTATACCAATATTTCGATTATACTTTATGTTTTCTCACGATATGTGATTTGGCCTTAAATCTGAGAATTTCGCTTATTATTGCATTTTTAAGCAAGTTTTTTACGTTTTGTTTTCTACTAAAAATCATTGAATTTAGCAATATTTTGACGTTTATCATCCCCTTTTCCTTTATGTGATATAGACAAAATATCATCGAATTAGGCAATATTTTGCCGTTTTTCCACGTTTTAGTGAATTTTCAGTTTATTGTTAATAATTCATTAGATATACGATAAAAATGATGCAAACACATAATTGAATAGAAATTAACATTAAATACTTCATTTTCAATCAACTATTTGTTTCTCGTTAAAATACTGAGTAAGATATTGAAAAGGGGAGAAGTTTTGTTTTTATTGCATATTTCGACGTTTAGAGCGGTTTTACGTGTACATCTTCCATCGGTAATGTAAACGGAAAATCAGAAACATTTTAGAGTATTTTAATGAAAACACATATTTTTATCATTTGTATTGCAAACAACATCTTTATATGTCTTTTCTAGGATCTAAATAATATGGAACCTCGCTTTATGATTTGAAGTTAAAATCCTCAAATATGGTAATATAGCGATTTTTTTCACGTTTTTCATGTAGTGTGATTGTACGTAAATATATTCATTTTTACCAATATTTCGATAATACTTTATGTTTTCTCACGATATGTGATTTGGCCTTAAATCTGAGAATTTTACTTAATATGGCATTTTTAAGCAAGTTTTCTTATGTTTTGTTTTGTACTAAAAATCATTGAATTTAGTAATATTTTGACGCTTATCATCCCCTTTTCCTTTATGTGATATAAACTAAATATCATCGAATTAGGCAATATTTTGCCGTTTTTCCACGTTTTGGGAAATTTAAGTTAATTGGTAATAATTCATTATATATACGATAAAATTGATGCAAACACATAATTGATTAGAAATTAACAGTAAATTCTTCATTTGCAATCAACTATTTGTTTCTCGTTAAAAACTGAGTAATATTTTGAAAAAGCGAGAAGTTCTGTTTTTATTGCATATTTCGACGTTTCAGCCGGATTAGAGCGGTTTTACGTGTACATCTTCCATCGGTAATATAAACGGAAAATCAGGAACACTTTAGTTAATTCTAATGAAATCACATTGATTTTTATCATTTGTATTTGAAACAACATTTTTATATGTCTTTTCTAAGATCTAAATAATACGAAACCTCACTTTATGATTTGAAGTTAAAGTCCTCAAATATGGTAATAGTGCGATTTTGTTCACGTTTTTCATGTAGTGTGACTTCACGTGAATATATTCGTTTTTAAGAAAAATTTCGATACTATTTCATGTTGTATCACGATATGTTATTTGGCCTTTAAATCTCTATTTTTGCATATTATTGCATTTTAAGTAAGTTTTCTTGCATTTTGTTTCGTACTAAAAATCGTCGAATATAGCAATATTTTGACGTTTATCCTCCCCTTTACCTTTATGTGATATAAACAAAATATCATCGAATTAGGCAATAATTTGCCGTTTTTCCACGTTTTAGTGAATTTTCAGTTTATTGTTAATAATTCATTAAATATACAATAAAAATGATGCAAACATATAATTGATTTGAAAAAACTTAAATACTTCATTTTCAATCAACTATTTGTTTCTCGGTAAAATACTGAGTAAGATATTTAGAAGGGGAGAAGTTCTGTTTTTATTGCATATATAGACATTTCAGCCGGATTAGAGCGGTTTTACGTGTACATCTTCCATCGGTAATATTCTTGCATTTCGTTTCGTACTAAAATCATCGAATATAGCAACATTTTGACGTTTATCAGCCCCTTTTCCTTTATGTGATTTTAACAAAATATCATCAAATTAGGCAATATTTTGCCGTTTTTCCACGTTTTTGTGAATTTTCAGTTTATTGTTATTAATTCAATATATATATATGATAAAAATGATGCAAACATATAATTGATTAGAAATTAACATTAAATACTTCATTTTCAATCAACTATTTGTTTCTCGTTAAAAAACTGAGTAAGATATCGAAAAGGGGAGAAGTTCTGTTTTTATTGCATATATCGACGTTTCAGCCAGATTAGATCGGTTTTACGTGTACATCTTCCATCGGTAATATAAACGGAAAATCAGAAATATTTTGAAGTACTTTAATGAAAACACATTGATTTTTATCATTTGTATTAGAAACATCATCTTTATATGTCTTTTCTAGGATCTAAATAATATGTAACTTTACAACTTTAAATCAACTTTAAGATTTGAAGTTAAAATCCTCAAATATGGTAATATAGCGATTTTTTTCACGTTTTTCATGTAGTGTGATTTTAAGTAAATATATTCATTTATACCAATATTTCGATTATACTTTATGTTTTCTCACGATATGTGATTTGGCCTTAAATCTGAGAATTTCGCTTATTATTGCATTTTTAAGCAAGTTTTTTACGTTTTGTTTTCTACTAAAAATCATTGAATTTAGCAATATTTTGACGTTTATCATCCCCTTTTCCTTTATGTGATATAGACAAAATATCATCGAATTAGGCAATATTTTGCCGTTTTTCCACGTTTTTGTGAATTTTCAGTTTATTGTTAATAATTCATTATATATACGATAAAAATGATGCAAACACATAATTGATTAGAAATTAACATTAAATACTTCATTTTCAATCAACTATTTGTTTCTCGTTAAAATACTGAGTAAGATATTGAAAAGGGGAGAAGTTCGGTTTTTATTGCAAATTTCGACGTTTAGAGCTGTTTTACGTGTTTATCTTCCATCGGTAATGTAAACGGAAAATCAGAAATATTTTAGCGTATTTTAATGAAAACACATATTTTTATCATTTGTATTGCAAACAACATCTTTATATGTCTTTTCTAGGATCTAAATAATATGGAACCTCACTTTATGATTTGAAGTTAAAATCCGCAAATATGGTAATATAGCGATTTTTTTCACGTTTTTCATGTAGTGTGATTTTACGTAAATATATTCATTTATACCAATATTTCGATTATACTTCATGTTTTCTCACGATATGTGATTTGGCCTTAAATCTGAGAATTTCGCTTATTATTGCATTTTTAAACAAGTTTTTTACGTTTTGTTTTCTACTAAAAATCATTGAATTTAGCAATATTTTGACGTTTATCATCCCCTTTTCCTTTATGTGATATAGACCAAATATCATCGAAATAGGCAATATTTTGCCGTTTTTCCACGTTTTTGTGATTTTTCAGTTTATTGGTAATAATTCATACGATAAAAATAATGCAAGCACATAATTGATAAGAAATTAACAGTAAATACTTAATTTTCAATCAACTATTTGTTTCTCGTTAAAATACTGAGAAAGATATTGAAAAGGGGAAAAGTTCTGTTTTTATTGCATATATCGACGTTTCAGCCGGATTAGAGCGGTTTTACGTGTACATCTTCCATCGGTAATATAAACGGAAAATCAGGAACACTTTAGTTAATTCTAATGAAAACACATTGATTTTTATCATTTGTATTGGAAACAACATTTTTATATGTCTCTACTAAGATCTAAATAATACGAAACCTCGCTTAATTATTTGATGTTAAAATCCTCAAATAAAGTAATAGAGCGATTTTGTTCACGTTTTTTATGTAGTGTGACATCACGGGAATATATTCGTTTTTACTAATATTTCGATATTATTTCATGTATTATCACGATATGTTATTTGGCCTTTAAATATCAGAATTTCGCATAATATTGAATTTTAATCAAGTTTTCTTGCATTTTGTTTCGTACTAAAATCATCGAATATAGCAACATTTTGAAGTTTATCAGCCCCTTTTCCATTATGTGATATAAACAAAATATCATCGAATTTGGCAATATTTTGCCGTTTTTCCACGTTTTTGTGAATTTTCAGTTTATTGTTAATAATTCATTATATATACGATAAAAATGATGCAAACACATAATTGATTAGAAATTAACATTAAATACTTCATTTTCAATCGACTATTTGTTTCTCGTTAAAATACTGAGTAAGATATTGAAAAGGGGAGAAGTTCTGTTTTTATTGCATATATCGACGTTTAGAGCGGTTTTACGTGTACATCTTCCATCGGTAATATAAACGGAAAACCAGAAATATTTTAGAGTATTTTAATGAAAACACATTGATTTTTATCATTTGTATTGCAAACAACATCTTTATATGTCTTTTTTGGATCTAAATAATATGGAAACTCGCTTTATGATTTGAAGTTAAAATCCTCAAATATGGTAATATAGCAATTTTTTTCACGTTTTTCATGTTGTGTGATTGTACGTAAATATATTCATTTTTACCAATATTTCGATATGTGTTTTCCCACGATATGTGATTTGGCCTTAAATCTGAGAATTTCGCTTAATATTGCATTTTTAAGAAAGTTTTCTTACGTTTTGTTTGGTACTTAAAATCGTTGAATTTAGTAATATTTTGACGTTTTTCATCCCCTTTTCCTTTATGTGATATAAACAAAATATCACCGAATTAGGCAATATTTTGCCGTTTTTCCACGTTTTTGTGAATTTTCAATTTATTGGTATTAATTCATTATATATACGATAAAAATGATGCAAACACATAATTCATTAGAAATTAACATTAAATACTTCATTTTCAATCAACTATTTGTTTCTCGTTAAAATACTGAATAAGATATTGAAAAGGGGAGAAGTTCTGTTTTTATTGTATATATCGACGTTTCAGCCGGATTAGAGCAGTTTTACGTGTACATCTTCCATCGGTAATATAAACGGAAAATCAGGAACACTTTAGTTAATTCTAATGAAAACACATTGATTTTTATCATTTGTATTGGAAGTAACATTTTTATATGTCTTTTCTAGGATCTAAATAATACGAAACCTCGCTTAATGATTTGAAGTTAAAACCCTCATATATGGTAATAGAGCGATTTTGTTCACGTTTTTCATGTAGTGTGAATTCACGTGAATATATTCGTTTTTACCAATATTTCGATTCTATTTCATGTAGTATCACGACATGTGATTTGGCCTTTAAATACAGAATTTTGCATAATATTGCATTTTAAGTAAGTTTTCTTGCATTTTGTTTCGTACCAAAAATCATCGAATATAGCAATATTTTGACGTTTATCATCCCCTTTTCCTTTATTTGATTTTAACAAAATATCATCGAATTAGGCAATATTTTGCCGTTTTTCCACGTTTTTGTGAATTTTCAGTTTATTGTTATTAATTCATTATATAAACGATAAAAATGATGCAAATTGCAAAACTGCAGGACTGCAAAACTGCAAAACTTTGCATCACACGATGATGATGATGCAAAATTGATTAGAAATTAACAATAAATACTTCATTATCAATCAGCTATTTATTCTCGTTAAAAAACTGAGTAAGATATTGAAAAAGCGAGAAGTTATGTTTTTATTGCATATATCGACGTTTCAGCCGGATTAGAGCGGTTTTACGTGTACATTTTCCATGGGTAATATAAACTGAAAATCAAGAACATTTTAGAAAACACATTGATTTTTAACATTTGTATTGGAAACAACATTTTTATGTCTTTTCTAGGATCTAAAAAATACGAAACCTCGCTCTATGATTTGACGTTAAAATCCTCAAATTTGGTAATATAGCGACTTTTTTCACGTTATTCATGTAGTGTCGCTTTACGTAAATATATTCGTTTTTACCAATATTTCGATACTACTTCATGTTTTCTCACGATATGTGATTTGGCATTCAAATTTCAGAATTTCGCAAATTTTTCATTTTTAGACAAGTTTTCTTGCGTTTTATTTTGTACTAAAAATCATTGAATTTAGCAATATTTTGACGTTTATCATCCTCTTTTCCTTTATGCGATTTAAACAAAATACCATTGAATTAGGATATATTTTGCCGTTTTCCACGTTTTTGTGAATTTTCAGTTTATTGTTAATAATTCATTAAATATACGATAAAAATGATGCAAACATATAATTGATTAGAAAAAAACTTAAATACTTCATTTTCAATCAACTATTTGTTTCTCGTTAAAATACTGAGTATGATATTGAAAAAGCGAGAAGTTCTGTTTTTATTGCATATATCGACGTTTCAGCCGGATTAGAGCGGTTTTACGTGTATATCTTCCATCAGAAATATAAACGGAAAATCAGGAACATTTTAGATATTTCTAATGAAAACACATTGATTTTTATCATTTGTATTGGATACAACATTTTTATATGTCTTTTCTAAGATCTAAATAATACAAAACATCGCTTTATGTTTTGAAGTTAAAATCCTCAAATTAGATAATAGAGCGATTTTGTTCACGTTTTTAATGTAGCGTGACATCACGTGAATATATTCGTTTTTACTAATATTTCGATACTATTTCATGTAGTATCACGGTATGTGATTTGGCCTTTAAATATCAGAATTTCGCATAATATTGCATTTTAAGCAAGTTTTCTTGCATTTTGTTTCGTACTAAAAAATCATCGAATATAGCAATATTTTGACGTTTATCATCCCCCTTACCTTTATGTGATATAAAGAAAATATCATCGAATTAGGCAATATTTTGCGGTTTTTCCACGTTTTTGTGAATTTTCAGTTAATTGGTAATAATTCATTATATATACGATAAAAATGATGCAAACACATAATTGATTTGAAATTAATAATAAATACTTCATTTTCAATCAACTATTTGTTTCTCGTAAAAAAAACTGAGTAAGATAATGAAAAAGCGAGAAGTTGTGATTTTATTGCATATATCGACGTTTCAGCCGGTTTAGAGCGGTTTTACGTGTACATCTTCCATCGGTAATATAAACGGAAAATCAGGAACATTTTAGTTAATTCTAATGAAAACACATTGATTTTTATCATTTGTATTGGAAACAACATTTTTATGTCTTTTCTAGGATCTAAAAAATACGAAACCTCGCTTTTTGATTTGAAGTAAAAATCCTCAAATTTGGAAATATAGCGACTTTTTTCACGTTTTTCATGTAGTGTGACATTACGTAAATATATTCGTTTTTACCAATATTTCGATAATACTTCATGTTTTCTCACGATATGTGATTTGGCCTTCAAATCTCAGAATTTCGCTAAATTTTTCATTTTTAAGCAAGTTTTCTTGCGTTTTGTTTCGTACTAAAAATCATTGAATTTAGCAATATATTGACGTTTATCATCTTTTTTCCCTTTATGTGATTTAAACAAAATATCATCGAATTAGGCAATATTTTGCCGTTTTTCCACGTTTTTGTGAATTTTCAGTTTATTGTTAATAATTCATTAAATATTCGATAAAAATGAAGCAAACACCTAATTGATTAGAAGAAAAAAACAAATACTTAATTTTTAATCAACTATTTGTTTCTCGATAAAATACTCAGTAAGATATTGAAAAGGGGAGAAGTTCTGTTTGTATTGCATATATCGACGTTTCAGCCGGATTCAAGCGGTTTTACGTGTACATCTTCCATCGGTAATATAAACGGAAAATCAGGAACATTTTACTCAATTCTAATGAAAACACACTGATTTTTATCAATTGTATTGGAAACAACATTTTTATATGTCTTTTCTAAGATCTAAATAATACAAAACCTCGCTTTATGATTTGAAGTTAAAATCCTCAAATATGGTAATAGTGCGATTTTGTTCACGTTTTTCATGTAGTGTGACTTCACGTGAATATATTCGTTTTTACCAATATTTCGATACTATTTCATGTAGTATCACGATATGTGATTTGGCTTTTAAATCTCAGAATTTTGCATAATATTGCATTTTAAGTAAATTTCAGTTAATTTCATCTGGGAGATGAAATTCTTCGAGTCAGAGAGAGAAAAAGACTTGGGGGTTGACATGACGCCAGACCTGTCCCCGGCAGCCCATATCAAGAGGATAACATCAGCGGCATATGCCAGGCTGTCCAACATAAGAACGGCATTCAGAAACTTGTGCAAGGAATCATTCAGAACTTTGTATACCATATATGTCAGGCCAATCCTGGAGTATGCAGCTCCAGCATGGAGTCCATATCTAGTCAAGGATAAGACCAAACTAGAAAAGGTTCAAAGGTTTGCCACCAGACAAACCTGTCCCGACACGAGCTGAGATGTATAAGCTACGAGGAGAGGCTACGGGAATTAAACCTCACTTCGCTGGAAAACAGAAGAGTTAGGGGGACATGATCACAACATTAAAGATTCTCAAGGTAATTTATAGGGTAGATAAAGACAGGCTATTTAACACAAGGGGCACACACACACTAGGGGACACAGGTGGAAACTGGGTGCCCAAATGAGCCACAGAGATATTAGAAAGAACTTTTTTAGTGTCAGCGGTTGAGAAATGGAATGCATTAGGAAGTGATGTGGTGGAGGCGGACTCCATACACAGTTTCAAGTGAAGATATGATAAAGCCCAATAGGCTCAGGAAACTGTACACCTGTTGATTGACGATTGAGAGGCGGGACTAAAGAGCCACAGCTCAACTCCTGCAAGCACAATTAGGTGAGTACAATTAGGTGAGTACACCACCACCACCACTACCACCAGCACCACTACCACCACCACTAGTACACCACTAGTACACCACTACCACCACCACCACAACACCACCACTGTTTCTAATATATGTAAATGATCTTCCGGAAGGTATAGACTCATTTCTCTCAATGTTTGCTGATGATGCAAAAATTATGAGAAGAATCAAGACGGATGAAGATAGACAGAGACTACAGGATGACCTGGATAAACTGGAGGAATGGTCTAGAAAATGTTTGCTAAAGTTCAACTCAGGAAAGTGTAAGTTAATGAAATTAGGCGAAGGGAGCAGGAGGCTGAACACAAGGTATCATCTGGGAGGTGAAATCTTACAAGAGTCAAATAGAGAGAAAGATTTGGGGGTTGATATCACATCGAACCTGTCCCCAGAGGCCCACATCAAAAGAATATCATCAGCGGCATATGCTAGACTGGCAAACATAAGAACTGCCTTTAGAAACTTGTGTAAGGAATCTTTCAGAACCCTGTATACCGCTTATGTAAGACCAATCCTGGAGTATGCAGCTCCAGCCTGGAGTCCATACCTAGTTAAACACAAGACAAAGCTAGAGAAGATTCAGAGGTATGCCACCAGGCTCGTCCCGGAACTGAGAGGAATGAGCTACGAGGAAAGGCTAAAGGAGCTGAAACTCACATCCCTGGAAAACAGAAGAGTAAGGGGAGACATGATAACCACCTACAAAATACTCAGGGGAATTGACAGGGTGGACAAAGATAAACTCTTCAGCACGGGTGGAACACAAACAAGGGGACACAGGTGGAAACTTAGTACCCAGATGACCCACAGAGACGTTAGAAAGAATTTGTTCAGTGTCAGAGTAGTTAATAAATGGAATGCTTTAGGCAGTGATGTGGTGGAGGCTGACTCCATACACAGTTTCAAATGTAGATATGATAGAGCCCAGTAGGCTCAGGAATCTGTACACCAGTTGATTGATAGTTGAGAGGTGGGACCAAAGATCCAAAGCTCAACCCCTGCAAGCA
The DNA here is from genome assembly GCF_040958095.1 of Procambarus clarkii. Taxonomy (NCBI): domain Eukaryota; kingdom Metazoa; phylum Arthropoda; class Malacostraca; order Decapoda; family Cambaridae; genus Procambarus; species Procambarus clarkii. Next base: position 50,298,656 of record NC_091165.1, on the reverse strand, counting down.
CAATTAGGTAAGTACAACCACCACACCACCACCACTAGTATACCACTACCACCACACCACCTACAAGGTGTACAAAAACAGAAGAGTAAGGGGAGACATGAAAACCACCTACAAAATTCTCAGGGGAATTGACAGGGTGGAAAAGACAAACTTTTCTGCACTGGTGGGACACGAACAAGGGGACACAGGTGGAAACTTAGTACCCAGATGAGCCACAGAGACGTTAGAAAGAGTTTTTTTCAATGTCGGAGTAGTTAATAAATGCAATGCACTAGGCAGTGATGTGGTGGAGGCTGACTCCATACACACTTTCAAATGTAGATATGATAGAGCTCAGTAGGCTCAGGAATCTGTACACCAGTTGATTGACAGTTGAGAGGCAGGACCAAAGAGACAAAGCTCAACCCTCGCAAGCACAATTAGTTGAGCACAATTAGGGGAGTACCACCACTAGTACACCACCACCATCACACCCCTAGTACACCACTACTACCACACCACTAGTACACCACCACTACCACACCACTAGTACACCACCACTACCACACCACTAGTACACCACCACTACCACACCACTAGTACACCACCACTACCACACCACTAGTACACCACCACTATCACACCAGCACCACCACTAGTACTGTACACAGTAGTAGGGTTGACCCCTTACTGACAAATAAATTTTTTTGGCCACTTGGCGCTAAGGCGTCGGGGGTTCCAGGTAAATTTCCCATTTGTCGCTGCGGTGTCGGGGGTCCCACGTAATCTCTACGGACAATTTTTGTTTTTGAAAATCACGCATTTTTCAAAGACTATTTTCGGATAAAGCGATCATAAAAGATTATTCAGAGTTCTTATGAGGAAAATAATTTCATAAAAGTTTGTTAAGAGTTTTTATGGGGAAAATCAAAATTTTTCAGAGTTCCGTTTTATGAATATATTTCGGAGTTCATTTTAACATAGAAATTTATTTACGAGTTTATGACTGAAATTTAGAAAAACTACTATTTTCAGAGAATATGTTAACAGAAGTTTTGTTAATGAAAACAGACATCTTAGCCGTGACTTTTAGTTTTATATCCATTTATGGCTATTTCATCTGAAAAAGATCAATTTTCAACAGACCATATGAAGACCTATTTTCAACAGACCATTTGAAGACCTATTTTCTTCAGAGACCATTTAAGACAGATTATTTTACTCAAATTATTCCGAGCCCAGTAAAATTTGTCAAAGTCCAGTAGAGACAGTAAATTATTCAGAGACCATTTTCAGACCAATTTTCACCAAAGTCCAGTTCATCACCAGAAATTAGGCAGAGACCGTTTAAAGATCCAAAATCCATCAGAGTCCAGCTTAAGCCCCAAAATTCGTCCAGTTCATGACCAAAAATTAATCAGTCCAATTGAAGACAAAGATTAATCAGAGACGATTTTAAGATCAAAATAATTCAGTTTTACTTACACCTACGTTCTTAAAAAGTTCTTATGGAGGAAATTCAAATATTATCTGAATCCAGTTGAGCCTAAAAATATTCAGAGACCATTTTCAGATAAGAACATAAGAACAAAGGTAACTGCAGAAGGCCTATTGGCCCATACGAGGCAGCTCCTATTCTATAACCACCCAATCCCACTCATATACTTGTCCAACCCGTGCTTGAAACAATCGAGGGACCCCACCTCCACAATGTTACGCGGCAATTGGTTCCACAAATCAACAACCCTGTTACTGAACCAGTATTTACCCAAGTCTTTCCTAAATCTAAACTTATCCAATTTATATCCATTGATTTTCTTCAAAGATCAATTTTCTTCAAAGACCCTCCTCCATGGTGCCTCCTTGCCTTGGTGAGGGGCTCACGTACACCTCCCTGGGACCGGTGTGGGTTGCCTTTGCCCCCTCTCCTGCTCCCCTCTTTGGGTGGTGTACGTGCAGAAGCGCACCACGTAGGGGCCTTGTGAGCCATCGGACCACCCGCTGGAGGGGTCGCCCGTGAGGGGCTGCCCTGAGTGGATCGTTGGGTGTCCAGGCTGGGGCGATAGGAGGAATGCGGTCTTAGCACCAGTGGGAGACTCTCCTTTTGAAAAGAGGGAGCACCGCTGGGGACGACGCACCCTTCTTGCACTGGCCCACGCTCGGCCTCTCTGGCTGCCATGGTAGGTGGTATCCCTTGGTTCCAGGTCCCAAACCTTTCTAATTGATTGCTGCATGGATGACGACACGACTTCTCTTACCCAAGCTCATGGGGTGGGCGACCAGGCCCCTGAGTTGGACTGTCCTGGAAGACCGGGTTCTGTAGCTTTCACTACAGGGCCCAGTTTAGGCCCTGACTGGACTCCTCCCTGCTCTCCTCCCTCTTCTGTGGTTGGGTCGAGCCCCAAGCCCGCTGTGGTGACCGCCTCGTCCTCTTGCTTGGCTCCATCTCTTATTGCATCTCTTCTGCACCTTACGACCCATCTCTCTCTAAAGGTTTTCATTGCCGTCACGGCCGCTCTCGTATGCTCCCTTCCCCATACAAATTCATATCGTGCATTGTTTGGTCCTGTTACGTGGACTAAGTACTTTGACCTCCATCCTTAAGATTCAACTCTCTCTGACGATTTTTCCCTTCATAGGCATCATGTGTATTCAGTAGATGCCTGTTACTTTCAACCCCCACCTGTCTCGGTACCCGTGTCGTTGCTGCTGCTCCTCAGGATGCAGCCACCTGTTTGGCCGCCTTATCCTGCATTTGCAAGACCCCTGTTCGGGTCTCCAAGAACGCTCGGTTAAATGCCAGTGTTTGCACTGTTCTCCTCTCGCACCATGATGCAACCGGTGTTAGAAATCTCACACTGCCACGAGGCTATCAAGCATATCCTCGAAGCCCAAGGTCATTCTGTCCTTCAGATGGATACGTTTATTCGTCCCCCTCGTGGTCACCGCCGTCTGCCAATTCGGGTTGTGAAGATTACCTTTGATGGTAGGACCCTTCCGTTCTCTGTTATTCTTGCTGGTGCCAGATGCTCCGTTCATGAGTATATTCAATCTCCCCGGCTATGAAATAAGTGCTGGAGGTTTGGTCATGGTGCCCTCAAATGCTCTAGTCCTGTCTCTCTCTGTCCCATGTGTGGGGCGAGGGTCACTTCAAGTTGGAATGCACTTCTCCCTAGGCCCGCTGCCTCAATTTCAATGAGGCCTACCCTACCTTGAGGCTACCTTGAGGTGCTTCCGGGGCTTAGTGTCCCCGCGGCCCGGTCGTCGACCAGGCCTCGGTCGACCCTACTTTCTCCCGCACGTGTATCCGATACAAACTTGAGGCAGCCGTCCTCAAATTGAAGCACCGGGACCGTTTGTCTTTTCCTGAGGCGAGGTGCCAAGTTCATCATCTCCCCCTCCCCTTCGCTGGCATCTCTTATGCTCGCATGTTGCGCTCTTCGTCTCCTCGTCCTTCCCATCTTCCTCAGTTTCAAAACCGTTTTCAGGCCTTAGACCCGGACATGCCCACCATGCCCACCTCTATTCCTTTACGTTCTGTCCTGGAGGGTCCTCCTCCTCCTCCTGGTTCTCGTCTGTGGTTTCCCTTCTTTCTACACAGTCTGTCATGTCTCCTGTGTCTTCTCTATCCTCTCCCTCTGATCCTCCTTCCCGTCATTCTCCTCTGTCTCTTGGTTCTCCACGCCGCCTGACAGTGCGGGCTGATGTCCATCGCTTTCCCGGTGATTATGTTGCTCGCTCTCGTTCTTCTTCTCCTATTGAGACACTAGTCTGTTGCCCAGTACATTGCTGCTGGGACACCTGTTTCTTTGAGTCAGAAACAAAAACCTAGCTCCTCTCCTTCCTCCTCCCCAGTATGTAAGAAGGCTTCACTTTCTTCTTCGCCCCTATTTCTGAATCTATCGTTCCCTCCCCTCCCGCTTCGGTAGTAGAGCCTCTTGTTACTACTGTAGAGGTTTCTTTGGCCCCCGGTTCCGTCTCGATTGCTGCCCTTACTGAGGTGCGCTCCCCTCTTTCTGCCCCATCTCCTCCTGCTCTCCATGCCCGCCCCTCTCTGTTGTCTCCTCCTGCTCCTCCTCCGCCGGAACTTGCTCGTCCCCACCTCTGGTCTGTCCTCACTCTCCTTTCCCTCCTTCTTTACTCAGTTTACCCATGCCCCCTAACCCTGACTTTGCTGACCCTGATGATGACCCTGTGCTTCTTTAACGGGCTGTGTTCCTTTTTCACCTTTTTTTTGCCCTCTGTTGCTCTCCTCTTTCTTTTTGTAGATGTCTATTCTTCAGTGGAACATCCGTGGATGTTACGCCAATTTCCTTGACCTCCAACTTCTAGTTTCACAGTTTTCGTATTTTGTGTCTGTCTGCAGGAGCCGATGCTTAGTGCTCGTCTTGGTCGCTTCTTTTCTTTCCCCACCCCCCCTCTCCCTCGGCTGTTGATGGGGCCCATAACTCTTCTGCTCTCTTGATTCACTCTGATGTTCCCTTTGTCCCCTTACTTTTTTCGACACCTCACTACAGTTCTGCTGCCAGTGTCTTTGTGTGTAAATGGTACACGGTTTGTTCCATTTATCTCCCCCCAACTGTCCTACTTTCTCTTCCCGATCTTAAACGCCTCCTGGACTCCTTGCCAGAGCCTGTGCTCCTGCTGGGTGATTTCAATTGTCGACGTGCTCTTTGGGGTGATGCGCTGACAAACACCCTTGGTTCGCCTTCTCGAGCTGTTCATCCTCTCTTCTTCCCTGTCTCTTCTGAATTCTGGTGAGCCCACTCATTTGGATTCTCGGACTCGCTCGATTTCATGTCTCGATCTTTCTCTTTGCTCGTCATCCCTTTACTTAGATTTCGAGTGGTGGATCCTTCATGACGTCCATGGCAGTGACCATTTTCCCAGCCTTGTTACCTTTTTCTATTCACCCTCCTCTCTCTTCACCCTCCTCTCTCCTTTCCTAGGTGACGGTTTGCCGAGGCTGACTGGCGCCTGTTTACCCTATGTGCTACTATCTCTGACCAATCCGTTCTGCCTCTCCCTCGCACCCTCCTTTTTTTCCATGACACTGTCTTTAACGCTGCCCTCCTCTATTCCTCGTTCTTCTTCTCGGGGAACACAGAAGTGCATTCCCTGGTGGATTATGGACAGTGCTTGGGCTGTCCGCTGTAAGCGTGCAGCCTGGAAGAGACACCGTTGCCGGCAAACGGTCGAGTCTTTTCTTTTGTTTCGGAAGGCGCACGGTGGCCTACGACCATCCGTACGGCTAAACGTGCATTTTGGATGTCTTATGTCTCCACCATTATGTTCGAAACTCCTCTGACACTAGTTTGGAAGCATATCCACAAGATAGCGGGTAAGTTCGTTCCTGATGTCTCGGCGGTCCTTCACCTTCGTGGTGCTCTTGTGGTGGACCCGTTGCAGGTCGCAACCGAACTGGGTTCACACTTTTCTTCTGTTAGCTCTGGTTCTCATCTTCCTCAATCCTTCTTTCTTCGTAAGCCTATTCTTGAATATCGCCCTTTAGATTTCTGTACCCGTCTTCACTTTCCCTTTAACGATCCCTTCTTTCTCTCTGGGCTCCAGTCTGCCCTGGCCCTCTGCGGTTCTATGGTTACAGGCACTGATGGCATTCATTATGAGATGCTTCGCCATCTCCCTTCATGCACGTCTCAGTATTTACCGGGTCTGTATAATTGGGTCTGGGAGTAGTCGTCAGTCCCTGAGGACTGGCTCGATGCTGTTGTCCTCCCTCTTCGGAAATCAGAGTCTCTCGAGTCATCCCCCAGGACTTCCGCCCTATTGCTCTCACGAGTTGTGTCTGCAAGCTCTTTGAATGTATGGTTAACGTTCGTCTGAAGAGGTTCTTGGAACACCATCACCACCTCTCTCCTACTCAATATGGTTTTCGCAAGTACCGCAGCACAATTGAGGTACTGGTGAACTTGGAGGTCTATATTCGTACCGCTTTTGCTTCGAAGACCTCCATTGTCACAGTCCTTTTTTGACCTGGGAAAGGCTTATGACACTTCCTGGCGGTATCATATTCTGTCCCACTTTCATTCATTTGGCCTTAGTGGGATTCTCCCCCTATTCCTCCAGATTTTCCTCTCTCGTCGTTCCTTTTGAGTGAGGCTTGGTACCTCTCTCTCTGCCCCTTTTAGGCAGTATGTGTGTGGGTATGCCCCAGGGTAGTCTTCTGAGCACTACTCTTTTTCTAGTTGCCCTCAATGCTCTTCTTTCCTCTCTTCCTTCTGGCATCTTCTTCGCTCTCTATGTTGATTTCACCCTCTGCTGTCTGGGTAATTCGCCGCTCCTTCAACGGCAGCTTCAACTTGCGATTGATGCCGTGTCATCTTGGGCCACCAATCATGGCTTCAACTTCTCTACCAATAAGACTTGTGCTATGACTTTTACTCGAAAGCATGTCGTACTACGTCCTTTGTCATATTATGGTCATCCTCTTGTGAACAAAGATTCCGCGAAGCTTTTGGCGTTAATCTTTGACACTCGTTTGTCTTGGTCGCCCCATATCTCTTACCTCCGAGTTGAGTGCTGTAAGGTCCTTAACCTACTTAGGGTTTTATCTCATACTTCTTGGTGAGCAGGTAGGCGCACGCTCCTCTATTTGCACTCCTATTTCATCCTGTCCAAACTCGATTATGGTAGCCCTCCATACTCTTCTGCTTCTCCTTCTACTCTTCGCCTTCTTGATTCTTTACACCATTCTGGGTTGCGCCTCAGCTCTGATGTCTTTCGTTCGACTCCCGCCCTCAGCTAGCATTTTTATACTGGCTTCCTATCTCTCCAGGACCACCGTGATCGCTACCGTCTTCACTATCTTGCCCGGTCATTACATCCTTCATCTCGCCTCAGTCGTGCTTTAACTTTTACCCCTCCTGTGGTTCCTGTTTCTCTTCATCGCCTACCTCTTTCCCTCTGGCTACCTCATTTACAGGATTCTCTTTTTGTTGGTATTTCTCGTGTTTCTCCTCGTATTGTTCCTTCCTTGCCCCTGTGGAGAATCCACCTTCCAAAGTTTTGTACATCCTTGACCCGCATCACTAAAGCTTTTACTCCTCCTAAGGTTCTGAAACTCCTTTTCCTTGAACACTTCTTCACACTCCCGCTCCGTTTCCATCTTCACCAATGGGTCTAAGTCTGCGAACGGTCTGGGCTACTCTGTTGTTTTTCTTGATCGCACTTGTGTTTGTTGCCTCCCTTCGGAGGCTAGCATCTTCACAGCAGAACTTTATGCTATTCTCTATTCTCTCCGTCTCCTGCTTTATCATTGTCAATCCTCCTATATATTTGTAGTTGACTCTCGTAGTGCCCTCATGGCTCTAGGGTCCCTTAATCCTGTCCATATAGTGGTCGTAGAGATTCAGCATTGGCCGTTTCTTATCGCTAGTAAATTTAAATCCATTGAGCTTTGCTGGGTTCATAGCCATATTGGTGTTTCTTTAAATGAGCGTGTGGATGCTGCTGTTAGAGAAGCTATCCACTCTTGTCCTGCCTCCCGTAAGAGCATTCCTTATTCCAACTTTTATCCAATTATTCATTCTTCCATCCTTGCCCATTGGCAGGGTTGTTGGTCTTCTCTAGTTGGTAACAAGCTGCATACTCTCAAACATAGTGTCCCCCCCCCCGTGGACTTCCTCCTGCTACCGCAACCGACGGTGGGAAACGGCTCTAGCAAGGTTGCGTATTGGCCATACTCGCTTAACTCACGGTCACTTAACCTTATTGTTCAAATTGCATTGTCCCTCTTACAGTCATGCATATCCTTGATGAATATACTGACTTCCAGGATGCGCATGTGTCGTGCTTTCCGACCGTCCCTCGCGGTCACTTGTCCCTCGATAGAATTCTTGGTGAATCGGATACTTTTGATATTGTTACACTTATGCATTTCTATTCTTGTATTAGCATTCTTTGTGATATTTCGCGCCCTCTGATTATTTCGCACTTTGATGGTGCTACATAGCCTTCCCGGTTTGGTGCCTTCTTTTGATAATTACTTACTTATGTACTTACTTTCTTCAAAGACCATTTTAAGACCAAATTCGTTAGACATCGTATTTATAAGTGTAGTTTCCCTACTAATAGCCCAATATTAGCCCAATTTTAAACAAGCATATTTCAGACGTAGTAAATAAGATCCGAACAATTACCGAGTTCTAGCTCCTGTCCCCTACGTTAGTTCCCTCACAAATCTTAGTTAATACCTGAACAATTTTCCTGAAATTTAAACCCGCTGTATTTCATACACAGTAAATAGGATCCGAACAATTACCGAGCTTCAGTTCCTGCCCCCCGCTATAGTTATTTCGCATATCATCTTTCGTAACTAACCAATTCCCCTGAAATTTAAAACATAGCTATTTCAGACATAGCAAAATACAATAATTTAGTTATCAACCTCAAGCTCTTGTCCCCCTCGCCTTAGCCCCCTCTCATATCTTCGTTATTACCTGAACAATTTCCCTAAAATTTAAACCCATCGCACTTCTAACTAAGCAAGTAAAGAAAATAGTTACCGAGTTTCAGCTCCTGTCCTCCGCCTACTTAACTGTTACATTTCTGTCAATACCCGAGCAATTCCTCTGAGATTTAAAAACCCAACTACATTTTCAAACCCTCTATAAAATAAATCCAAACAATTACCGAGCTCTAACTCTTGTCCCCTACCTTAGCTCATTTGTACAAGTTCTTTATTATTGGACCAAATCCCCTAATATTTAAGATCACTATATTTCTAATGTAATAAAATAAATCAAAAGCAAATTTCCGAGCTCCAACTCTCGTCCTCCGCCTTAGTTCATCAAAATTAAATCAGATCAAGGTGCTCTCCAGTCTATCAAAAGTAAACATATCCTGTCCTTAATACCCTTTTTGTACTCAGCTATGTAAATAATCACTAACATGCTAATATTCACACGGTCAGATTGCACCCTACTCTCATTACTCTTTGTTTACCCAAGTAAGCAATAATCACTCGGTCAAAAATCACACCTTACCCTTTCCCTCCTTTACCTTCTCATCCCTTACCTTCCCCCATCTCCCATCTGCCCATATCTCCCCACACCCTTTACCTTTCCCCTGTTCCTTCTCATTCCTTACCTCCCCTTCATCTCTCCCATTTCCCAACTTATCCAAACCTTCAATAATCCTAAAATATTTGTGTATTTTGTGTGTTCTTCAATGTGTTCTTCGCATTCTTTCATATTTTCTTTGTCATATTCTCCATGTTTCCTGTGTTCATGTTTTCATGTTCATCACATGTTCTCTGTACAGATTTTATATTCAATGTTGACCAGACCACACACTAGAAGTTGAAGGAACGACGACGTTTCTTATATACTTGAGTACTTTTATACTCAATATTCATGTTCTCAATGTTCTGAGCTGGTTCTTCACATGTTCAGTGTTCATTCGTTGTATTCCCTATGTTCCTTATCATGTCTTCATGTTCTTTGTAAGTTCATATTCCCTGCATGTTCACTATGTTCATCAGCTTTTCTTACATGTTTTCTGTGTTCCCCATATGTTCACTATGTTCGCCGTATTCTCTTAAATGTTCTTTAAAATCAAATTTACCAAGACAAATTTTTCTTAACGTTCCATAAGTAAAATCATTCGTCAATCAACTGTAAACAGTCACGTTCATTATATTTTCTTGTCTTTTCTTAACTAAAATTATTCTTCCCCTGAACTAAAGAAGTCAAATGTAACTTCTTTCAGCACTTTCGTAACAAAAATTGTGTCGTTAAGTAAGAAAAATAGTCAAAGACACTCTTCGAGACTTCAAGCACATACTCAGACAACAAAAATACTCTTCGAAACATCACACACACACTCAGAGGCATCAAAGTTACTCTTCAAGACATCAAAGACACATTCAAAAACGTCAAAATACTACTCATGTCCACAAAAGCTATTATCTAAGACAAAAAAGTTATTCAGACATCTTCGTTCATCAAAGTTATTCTCTAAATTATCAAAGTTATTATCTGTCATCAAGGTTAATCTCTGTCATCAAAGTTATTCTCAGAGCTATCAAAAAAATTTATCTCAGTCATCAAAAATTATTCTCAGTCATCAAAAGTAATCTCTAACTCAGTTTCGTTCATCAAAGTTGTTCTCCAAGACATCAATGTTTTACTCTAAGACATCTTCAGACATAAAATCTCTCTCCCAAGTGTAACTAGTTAAGCTTTTCTTATCAAACTTTCACGTCTGTTAAAATATATATCTAAGCTAACCTGAACTATTCTATCCTATTCATCCCCTAACTGATGTAACTTAGCTAATCAAACTTAACTAACCTAAGCTAACTAACCTAACATAACTCCCCCTCCCTGTCTGGCTCGTTGTCGCCGTGAGGGGCGCTTGGTGGACGGCTGCCGGAGTGTGATGCACCATGGGTCTGTCCTCTGTCCTTTTGCAGCCTTATGCTCCTGCTGCTGTCTTTACAAATTGTGCCAGACGTATTTTCCTTTCCTAGCATTTCATTTTTCACCCCCCCCCCCTCTTCTCCTTTCGAATTATCGTTTCCCGCCGTCCTTTTGCCCGTTTTGATAATTCTCTCGGCTTTCTTGTGTTTTGATGCCCGGGTGTTTGAAGAGGCATACTCTTGCATCCGTAAGACTGTACACCCAACGTCGAGAGCGAGGGGAACCTTTTATTGCCCTTCATCCTTTCGTGTCTGAACTCGATCTCGATGGACTGACGGTTCTTAAGGGGGCGTTTGTGGGGCCTATACTCATGATGCACCCAAAGGGGGCCCCGGCATGATTGGCGATAGCTTCTTGTTGGGTGTCCTGCCCCTAATTGGGGCTCCATGGTGGGTGTGGGGGCATATTCGTGAATGAAAGTGTTTTTTCTCGTCAGTATGTCTGTAAATGTTCCTCTTGTACCTTCTCAGGCTAGTGGGGTGGGAAACCAAGCTCCCGAGTCGGACTGTGTTGGAAGACCGGGCTCTGTAGCCCCCGCTGCATTGGGCCCCGACCTTGCTCCTCCTTTGACCCTCCTGACTACTCCCATCGGCTCCCCTCCCTCATCTGTAGTTGGGTCGAGCCCCAAGCCCCCAGTGATGACCACTTCGTCCCCTGGCACGGTTAAGAATCTAGTTGTGACTACTGCACCTTTTAACCCCTCTCTCTCTCTCTCTCTCTCTCTCTCTCTCTCTCTCTCTCTCTCTCTCTCTCTCTCTATGGGTTCTCAACGCCCTCCTCGCCACGGCCGCACTCACTTGATTCCTTCCGGTACTGAGGCGTATCAAGCCTTGTTTGGTCCCGCTTCGCGGGTCAAATACTTTGATCTCTTCCCTCTAGAGTCTACGCCTCCTGACGATTTCTCCCTCCATAGGCACCTTGTTGATTCAGTAGATGCCTCTGTTTCCTTCCACCCCACCCATCTTGGTACACGTGTCGTTGCTGCTCCTTCTCAGGATGCAGCCTCCCGCTTGGCAGCCTTATCCTGCCTTGGCGAGACCCCTCTTCGGGTCTCCAAGAACGTTCGGTTGAATGCCAGTGTTGGCACTATTCTCCTCCCACCAATGTTGTATCCGGTGATCGGAATCTACAGGACTGCCACGAAGATGTTCGGCATATCCTCGAAGTCCAGGGCCATTCTGTCCTCCAGGTTGACTCATGTACTCATCCGCTTCGTGGTCGTCGCCGTCATCCCCTTCGGGTTGTGAAGATTACCTTTGATGGTAGGACCCTTCCATCCTCTGTCATTCTTGCTAATGCCAGGTGCTCCGTCCAGGGGTACATTCCCTCTCCTCGGCTCTGTAATAAGTGCTGGAGGTTTGGGCATGGTGCCCTCTGCTGCTCTGGTTCTGTCTCTCTCTCTGTCCTATGTGTTGTGGCGAAGGTAACTCAAAGTCGGAGTGCCCTTCTCCCCAGGCTCGCTGCCTCAATTGAGGTGAGGCCTACCTTACCTTCTTCCGTGCATGTATACATTACAAGCTTGAAGCAGCCGTCTTCAACTTGCAACACCGGGATCGTGTGTCTTTTCTTGAGGCGAGGCGCCAAGTTCGTCGTCTTCCACCTTATGCTAACGTCTCTTATGCTCGCGTGTTGCGCTCTTACTCTCCTCGTCCTTCCCACCTTCCTCTGACTCAAAACCGTTTCCAGGCCTTAGACTCTGACACGCCCACCGCCCACTCCTTTGTTCCTTTGAGTTCTATCCCAAACGGTCCCCCCTCCAGGTCCTCCAGAACCTCTGTCTGAGGTTCCCCTTCTTTCTGCCCGGTTTGTCATGTCTCATGTGTCTTCTTCCTCGTCTCCCTCCGATCCTTCTTCCCGTCCTTCTCCTCCGTCTATGGGCTCTCCACGCCGCCTATCAGTGCGGGCTGATGTCCATCGCTCTCCTAACGGCGTCGTGTATGCTTTCGTTCTGCTTCATCTGTTGAAACGCTAGAATCTGTTGCCCAGTACATTGTTGTTGGGACACCTGTCTCTTTGAGTCAGAAGCGTAAGCCTGGCTCCTCTCCTTCCTCCTCCCAGGCGGGTATGAAGGCTTCGCTTTCTTCCTCGCCCCCTACCTCTGACACTGTCGTTCCATCCCTTTCCGTTTCGGTGGTTACGCCCCCTGTTCCTGCTATGGATGTCTCTTTGGCCTCCGATTCCCTCTCGGTTGCTGTTCTTGCTGGGGATGCACTCCCAGGTTTCTGCCTCTCCTGCTGCTGTCCTTGACCCTCGGTTATGCCCTCTTTCGCCTCCAGACCCTGGTGAGACCTCCGGCTTCCTTCCCTCCTTCTTTGCCATCCATGCCTCCTAACCCTGACTTCGCTGACCCTGACCCTGATCCTGCGCTTCTTTAGCGTGCTGTGTTCCCTTTTCACCTTCGTTTATTCGTTGTTCTCTGTTGCTGTCCTTTCTCTTCTTGTCGATGTCTATTCTTCAGTGGAACGTTCGTGGTTATTACGCCAATTTCCTTGAACTCCAACTTCCGATTTCGCGGTTTTCGCCCCTTTGTATCTGTCTCCAGGAGCCGATGCTTGGTGCTCGTTCTGATAGCTTTCCAGGCTATTCCTCTCTCTCCCTCCCCCCCTCCAGCTGTTGCTGGGGCTCTTAATTCTTCTGCTCTCTTGATTCGCTCTGATGTTCCCTTTGTCCCCTTACTTTTTCCTTCACCTCTCCATTGTTCGGATGCTCGTATCTTTGTGAGGAAATGGTACATGGTTTGTTCCATTTATATCCCCCCAAGTGTTCCGCTTTCTCTTCCCAATCTTAAACACCTACTGGACTCCTTGCCGGAGCCTTTGCTCCTGCTGGGAGATTTCAATTGTCGTCATTTCCTTTGGGGTGATGTTCAGACGAGCACCCGGGGTCGCCTTCTTGAGCCGTTCATCCTCTCTTCTTCCCTGTCTCTTCTGAATTCTGGTGAGTTCACGCATTTGGACTCTCAGACTCGCACCCTTTCCTGTCTTGATCTTTCTCTTTGCTCGTCTTCTCTTAGATTTCACGTGGCAGGTTTTTAATGACCTCCAAGGCAGTGACCATTTCCCCATGCTTGTTACCTTTTTCTCTTTTCACCCTCCTCTCTCCTTCCCAAGGTGGCAGTTTGCTAAGGCAGACTGCAACCTATTTACCCTCAGTGCTTTTCTCTCTGAACTCTCCCTTCTGCCTCTCCCTCGCTCTCTCCTTTTTCATGACACCGTCTTTAATGCTGCCCTCCGTTCTATTCCTCACTCTTCCTCTCGGGGACCACGGAAGTGCGTTCCCTGGTGGAATGCAGACTGCTCGGGCTGTCCGCTGTAAGCGTGCAGCCTGGAAGAGACACCACCGCTGGCAGACGGACGATTCTTTTCTTTTATTTCGGAAGACGAGTGCGGTGGCTCATAGGGCCATCCGTATGGCTAAACATAAATGTTGGGCGTCTTGTCTCCACTGTTACACGCTTCCAGATCTGCCGCAAATCTGGAAGCGTATCCGCCAGATAGCGGGTAAGTTCGTTCCCGATATCTCACCGGTCCTTCACCACCGTGGTACTCCTGTGGCGGACCCGTTGTAGGTCGCTACCAAACTGGGTTCCCACTTTTCTTCTGTTAGCTCTGGTTTTCATCTTCCCCAATCTTTCCTTCTTCGTAAACCTGTCCTTTAGATTTATGCACTTGTCTTCGACATCCCTATAACGATCCCTTCTCTCTCTCTCTCTCTGAACTTCGGTCTGCCCTGGCCCTCTGCGGTTCTACGGCGGCGGGCTCCGATGGCATTCATTATGAGATGCTTCGCCATATCTCTCCGTGCACGTTTCAGTATTTACCGAGTCTGTATTATTGGGTTTGGAGTCAGTGTCAGTCCCTGAGGACTGGCTCGATGCCGTTGTGCTTCCTGTTCGCATACCAGGGTCTCTGGGAATATCCCCTAAGGACTTTCGCCCTATTGCCCTCACAAGTTGTCTGCAAGCTTTTTGAACGTATGGTTAACGTTCGTCTGATTTGGTTCTTAGAACCCCATAATGACCTCTCCCCTTTTCAATTTGGTTTCTGCAAGTGCCGCAGCACAACAGACGTCCTGGCGAACTTTGTCTATATTTTTGTACTGCTTTTCCTGCGAAGACCTCCGTTGTTGCCGTCCTTTTTGACACTGAAAAGGCTTACGGCACCACTTTGCACAATTATTTTATATCCCAACTTCATTCTTTTGGCCTTTGTCTCATCTCCCTCTTTCACTCTTTCTCCGCAGCTTCCTATCTCCTCGTTCCTTTCCGGTGAGGATTGGTACCACTCTCTTTGCCTCTTTTCATCAATACGAAGGTGTGCCACAGGGTAGTGTTCTGAGCACTACTCTTTTTCTGGTTGCCTTCAATGGTCTTCTTTCCTCTGTTCATTCTGGCGTCTTCTCCGCTTTCTATGTCGACGATCTTACCCTATTCTGTCATGATGATGATTCGCCTCTCCTTCAACGCCGGCTTCAACTTGCGATTGATGCCGTGTCATCTTGGGTCATCTGGATCTCGATCTTGTCGAGATCCAGCATTGTCTGTTTCTTGTTCACAGTAAATTTAAGTCGGTTGAGTTTTGTTGGGTTTCAAGCCATATTGGTGTCTCTTTTAATGAACATGCGGATGCTGCTGCCAAGAAAGCTGTCTGCTCTTATCCCATCTCTCCTAAGGTTGTTTCTTATTCCAACTTTTACCCAGTTACTTATTCCTCCATCCTTACCCGTTGGCAGGCTTCTTGGTCTTCTGTTACTGGTAACAAACTGCATACTCTAAAGAGTTGTGTGTCCTCATGCCCATCCTCCTCTCACCGTAACCGAGGATGGGAAACAGCTCTGGCGAGGTTGTGTATTGGCCATACACGCTTAACTCATGGTAACTTGATAGAGCGCCGCCCAGCTCCTTATTGTCCAAATTGCATTGTCCCTCTTATGGTCGTGCATATCCTTGTTGAATTTCCTGACAACCAGGACGAGCATGTGTCTTGTTTTCCGTCCGTCCCCCGCAGTCGCTTGTCCCTCGATCGTATTCTTGGCGACTCGGATACTTTTGATATCGTTCGCCTTATGCGTTTCTGTTCTTGTATTGGCAGCCTTGGTGATATTTAGTGCCCTCTGATTATCCTGCACATTTGATGGTGCTACGTAGCCTTCCCAGTTTTGTGCCTTGTTTTGATAACTACTTGCTTAACTCATGGTCACTTGATGGAGCGCCGCCCTTCTCCTTATTGTCCAAATTGCATTGTCCCTCTTATGGTCGTGCATATCCTTGTTGAATTTCCTGACCTCCACGACGAGCGTGTGTCTTATTTTCCGACCGTCCCCTGCGGTCGCTTGTCCCTCGATAGCATTCTTGGTGACTTGGATACTTTTGATATCGTTCGCCTTATGCGTTTCTGTTCTCGTATTGGCATCCTTGGTGATATTTAGCACCCTCTAATTATCTCGCATATTTGATGGTGCTACATAGCCTTCCCGGTTTGGTGCCTCCTTCTGATAATTACTTCTCAAACCATGTAAATGTTCCGGCCAGGAATCAATAAATAAGACAATGTCGTCTACAAATGTACGGCAATTGGAAATGTCCTGCAAAAGTAAGTTCATCAATCATTGAAAAGTTGCTGGTGCGTTTTGCAACTTTAAGGGCATTACATTATACTGATAAACACCAGTCTGGTGTTACAAATGCTCACACTTCACTTACTCGGTCTGTCAAGGGCACCTGGTGATAACCCACTGACAGCTCTAGCTTAGAAATTAATTGGCAATAAACTAACTGGTCAATTCAATCTTCAAGTAAGGGGAAAGGGTCTACTATACCGGGCACATGAAAAATACATTTTACACCTAAGACACAAACACAAACATACCGGGAAAGACAAATCAGATCCTCACACACAGCAAGCCAGAAGGGCCACACATAACCCAACACACAAACACATAACCGGAACACGCAGGAACCCGGAATACAAACCCGAACCACACACACACACACACACACACACACACACACACACACACACACACACACACACACACACACACACACACACACACACACACACACACACACATACACACACACACACACACACACACACACACACACACACACACACACACACACACACACACACACACACACACACACACACACACACACACACACACACACACACACACACACACACACACACACACACACACACACACACACACACACACACACACACACACACACACACACACACACACACACACACACACAAGGCGTTGGAAGAGTTCGAAATTACGAGAGAGAAGGTCAAGAGACACCTGCTGGATCTGGATGTTAGAAAGGCTGTTGGTCCAGATGGGATCTCACCATGGACACTGAAAGAGTGTGCAGAGGCACTTTGCTTGCCACTCTCCATAGTGTATAGTAAGTTTCTGGAGACGGGAGACCTACCAGAAATATGGAAGACGGCGAATGTGGTCCCAATATACAAAAAGGGCGACAGGCAAGAGGCACTGAACTACAGGCCAGTGTCCTTGACTTGTATACCATGCAAGGTGATGGAGAAGGTCGTGAGAAAAAACCTGGTAACACATCTGGAGAGAAGGGACTTCGTGACAAATCGCCAACATGAGTTCAGGGAGAGTAAATCTTGCCTTACAGGCTTGATAGAATTCTATGATCAGGTGACAAAGATTAAGCAAGAAAGAGAGGGCTGGGCGGACTGCATTTTCTTGGATTGTCGGAAAGCCTTTGACACAGTACCGCATAAGAGGCTGGTACATAAGCTGGAGAGACAGGCAGATGTAGCTGGTAAGGTGCTCCAGTGGATAAGGGAGTATCTAAGCAATAGGAAGCAGAGAGTTACAGTGAGGGGTGAGACCTCCGATTGGCGTGAAGTCACCAGTGGAGTCCCACAGGGCTCTGTACTCGGTCCTATCTTGTTTCTGATATATGTAAATGATCTCCCAGAGGGTATCGATTCATTTCTCTCAATGTTTGCGGACGATGCTAAAATTATGAGAAGGATTAAAACGGAAGAGGACTGTTTGAGGCTTCAAGAAGACCTAGACAAGCTGAAGGAATGGTCGAACAAATGGTTGTTAGAGTTTAACCCAACGAAATGTAACGTAATGTAATGAAGATAGGTGTAGGGAGCAGGAGGCCAGATACAAGGTATCATCTGGGAGAGGAAATTCTTCAGGAGTCAGAGAAGGAAAAAGACTTGGGGGTTGATATCACGCCAGACCTGTCTCCTGCAGCACATATCAAGCGGATAACATCAGCGGCATATGCCAGGCTGGCCTACATACGAACGGCATTCAGAAACTTGTGTAAAGAATCATTCAAAACTTTGTATACCACATATGTCAGGCCAATCCTGGAGTATGCAGCCCCAGCATGGAGTCCATATCTAGTCAAGGATAAGACTAAACTGGAAAAGGTTCAAAGGTTTGCCACCAGACTAGTACCCGAGCTGAGAGGTATGAGCTACGAGGAGAGACTACGGGAATTAAACCTCTCTTCGCTGGAAGACAGAAGAGTTAGGGGGGACATGATCACCACATTCAAGATTCTGAAGGGAATTGATAGGGTAGATAAAGACAGTCTATTTAACACAAGGGGAACACGTACAAGGGGACACAGGTGGAAACTGAGTGCCCAAATGAGCCACAGAGATATTAGAAAGAACTTTTTTAGTGTCAGAGTGGTGGACAAATGGAATGCATTAGGAAGTGATGTGGTGGAGGCTGACTCCGTACACAGTTTCAAGTGTAGATATGATAGAGCCCGATAGGCTCGGGAATCTGTACACCTGTTGATTGACGGTTGAGAGGCGGGACCAAAGAGCCAGAGCTCAACCCCCGCAAACACAACTAGGTGAGTACAACTAGGTGAGTACACACACACACACACACACACACACACACACACACACACACACACACACACACACACACACACACACACACACACACACACACACACACACACACACACACACACACACACACACACACACACACACACACACACACACACATGCAACCACCCACCCCACAACCACACACACAGACACAAACACCGCAAAGCATAGGAAACATGTGCAACAGGAACAAATCACTTATAATCAAAAACACCCATACATGTGACTTTAATCTATCATCAGATACGTCTTAACCTAGACATCCCAAATCGCCTATGTTGGGATGCCGTTGGGATCGCCTATGTTGGGATGCCTTTGGGATCGCCTATGTTGGGATGCCTCTCCGTCGACTGCAGAGGCGGCAAGACCGCCTCTCCAGTCCCCACCTGGTGGAGGAGTCGGTGGCAAGAACGCCACCGAAGAAACGGGGTGTGAGGCATGGTACCCGCCGTTTCTGCCTTCTTCAGAACCACTACCAACCCGCTACATCTTCTCCGCTCTTTATGTCGACGATCTTATTCTTTGCTGTCGGGGTGATGATTCGCCTCTCCTTCAACGGCGGCTTCAACTTGCAATTGATGCCGTGTCATCTTGGGTCACCAATCATGGCTTCAAGTTCTCTACTACTAAGAATTGTGCCATGACTTTTACTCGGAAGTGGGTCGTTCTTCGTCCCTCTTTGTCACTTTATGGTCTTTCCCCTGAGTACAAAGATTCTGCCAAGCTTTTGGGGTTATTCTTTGACACTCGTTTGTCTTGGTCGCCCCATGTCTCTTACCTCCGTATTGAATGCTCTAAGGCCCTTAACCTACTAAAGGTTTTGTCTCATACTTCTTGGGAAGCAGGTAGGCGCACGCTCCTCTATTTGCACTCCTATTTCATCCTGTCCAA
Organism: Procambarus clarkii; assembly: GCF_040958095.1. NCBI lineage: Eukaryota > Metazoa > Arthropoda > Malacostraca > Decapoda > Cambaridae > Procambarus > Procambarus clarkii. The sequence continues at coordinate 50,279,425 of NC_091165.1, read as the reverse complement.
ACTCGATTATGGTTGCCCTGCTTACTCTTCTGCTTTTCCTTCTACTCTTCGCCGTCTTGATCCTTTGCACCATACTGGGTTGTGCCTCAGCTCTTGTGCTTTTCGTTCAACTCCTACCCTCAGCTTGTACGCTGACACTGGCTTTCTGTCTCTCCAGGATCGCCATGATCGCTACAGTTTTACAGTTTTACATGATCGTTACAGTATCTTGCGCGATCCTTACAGCATCCTCACTTTCGCCTCTATCGTGCTTTGACTTTTACCCCTCCTATAGTTCCTGTTCCTCTTCACCTCCTTCTTTCTGTCCGTTTGTCTCGCTTACAGGATTCTCTTTCAGTTCATATTACCAATGTTTCTCCTTGTATTGTTCCATCCTTGCCCCCGTGGAGGGTCCTCCTTCCCCAATTTTGTACTTCTCTGACCCGCATCACTAAAGCTTTTACCCCCCCTACAGTTCTGAAACGCTTCTTCCTTGAGCACTTTTCTTCTTACTCCCACTCCGTTCCCATCTTCACCGATGGGTCTAAGTCTGCTGACGGTGTAGGCTACTCTGTTGTTTTTCCTGACCACACTTATATGTGTTGCTTTCCTCCGGAGGCTAGCATCTTCACAGCAGAACTTTATGCTATTCTCTATGCTCCTCGTATCCAGCTTTCCCGGTGTCAATCCTCCTTTGTGGTGGTAGTTGACTCTTGTAGTGCCCTCATGGCGTTAGAGAACTTTAATCCGGTCCACCCGGTGGTTGTCGAGATTCAACATTGGCTGTTTCTTATCTTCAGTAAATTTAAGTCAGTTGCATTTTGCTGGGTTCCCAGCCATGTTGGTGTCTCTTTAATTGAGCGTGCGGATGCTGCCGCTAAGGAAGCTATCCGCCCTTGTCCCATCTCCCGTAAAAGTATTCCTTATTCCGACTTTTACCCAGTTATTCATGCCTCTAACCTTGCCCGCTGGCAGAGTTGTTGGTCTTCTGTTATTGGTAACAAACTGCGTACTCTAAAGAGTCCTGTGTCCCAGTGGCCTTCGTTCTGCCACCGTAACCGGCGGTGGGAAACGGCTCTAGCTAGGTTACGTATTGGCCATACCCGTTTAACTCACGGTCACTTAATGGAGCGCCGACCTGCTCCTTATTGTCCAAATTGCGTTGTCCCTCTTACAGTTGTGTATATCCTTGTTGAATGTCCTGACTTCCAGGACGAACGTGTGTCTTGTTTTAAGAACCGTCCCCCGCGGTCGCTTGTCCCTCGATGGAATTCTTGGCGACTCGGATACTTTTGATATCGTTCGCCTTATGCGTTTCTGTTCTCGTATTGGCATCCTTGGTGATATTTAGCGCCCTCTGATTATCCCGCACATTTGGTGGTGCTACATAGCCTTCCCGGTTTGGAGCCTTTTATTAATAATTACTTACTACCAACCCACTATTATCACCAGCATCAACGGCATGGGGAACCACCTCCCATGAGGACTCGGAACAATCGAATGCAGGGGAGGCATTGTCGGTACCCTGTTACCCGGGAGGGTAAACAAAAGCCCATCTTACCGGGCTTCGAAGTTTCAATAGATAGACAGGGAGTGAAACTTGACAAGTGCTCGGTAGGTCGTTAGCAGCTATATACCAAATACATCAGACTCTCGAACGTGGAGCATATCGAACAGAATGACTTCCACCGCAAGATACGTCGCTCGGCCAGAAAACTCCAGGCCTATAGTCTCTGTACAGCGAATAATACCCATGACGCAGACGCAAAAACAGACGGAGGGCCGCGCTCCTGGTGCTGACACCACAACAGCCGGGTCAATAATCTACAGTTACCTTGATCATTCGCCTGTAGTTAGTACATAGGCGCCACATCCCATCCGGCATAGGAACCCAACAAACAGGGTGAGCACCAGGAACTTTGGCAAGGTTTAATGAGACAATGTTCTAGGAGGAACTCCACTCCCTTGTAATAGCCCTCTTCTCTGGCGACACTCTGTAGGGGTGCATACTAGTGGGCGTGGGGTCTGTGAGCTGAATATCATGGCTAATGAGGTGGGTCTGTGTAGCCACTTCCCCAAACAGTCATACTCGTCTAGCAGAGTTTGCATATCTGTTTCTCTACATCCAAGTGACCCAACATCTCCACAAAGCTAGAATGACAAGAGGTAGGATCACTTCATTAGTTACATGATCCACAGGTGTAACTATTATGGTGTGGGAGGGGGGGTTGGGATTTTCTATAATGAAACGCGCTATTGTTATTATTGCTGGTTATTGAACCAACCTGATACTAGCTTACCGTCGAACAGAGACCCCAACCCGTCCCTGACAGAAAATATGACCAACCACGACATCCACATCTTGGTGCCTTCTTTGATAATTACTTAAGACAGCCACACTACTGCTGCCGTCAGTCGACCAGCAATGGACACTGGAGTGCTCGCAATTAGTTGGGAGATCAACCTGGTAAGCTTCTTGTTTTTCAAGAGGGGAGTAACGTCACCTTTATTCAGGGGTACAGCTCACACTGCCTAGTTTTCAAGAGTACACACCTGCTCTCTAGCTGCTCTGACTCCCAGCACTCTCCTTCCTGTAGGATGATCTATCAAATTTCTTCTTAGTTATTGTCCACTATCACCCCCAATTTGCAACCGTGACACACACTCAATATCCAGGAACCATCACCAGGACAAGAGCAAATACCAGCTAACATAAAACATTTAATACATACGAACATACGCATGAATATATACAAGATATTACAATGCAACCTCCTAGGCTGCTGCTAACTGATAACACCCCAATATTCCTTTGTCTTCATCCTATTACCGTACTGGGCTGCTGGTCAATCTTCAGCTTACAACTTGTTGGCCCCTTCACTGTTCTGGGCTGAAATACATAGTACAAAAATATTCATATATCTCTTACTACAAAAAGACGTCTATCTTTCTTCTTGCACTGCGCCTTTCATGCCAAAATGCAATCAAGCACTCCCTTAAACATCAATGTGTCCATATGAACCTCTGTTCTATTCCTCGAGGCCCACTATTACAAACAACTATTTGGGTCCTCGGAATTCAAGTAAGGTACCCCTGCAGTTCCTCTAATCTGCTAAATCTGAAGTCCTCCTCGAATGTCAATGAAGCTCTCTCACATGGCTTCACTTAAGATTCGTGTAGCTCCCTACACTACTTGAAGATTCACTGTCAATGGAGTTCCACTGCTCACTGGAAGTTCTGCTCCACCTTGCAGCGCAGTTCCCACATAGAGTTTAGCATATAATACTACTCTGGTTCGAAGTTCCTTCACTCACTTCTCCCATACAAACCTGCATATACATCACCATGCCATAGTAAAATGTTTTCCTAGCAAACGTAAATAAATGTATTCACAGAAAATAAACTCCTCTATATGACATCCCTTTAAACACTACAGCGCCGCCGTGATGGGACCTCCCCCCATCCTGGACGAGTCCACAGTAGAGATCAGCCTAGGGCTCTGCCCCCTCAGTCGCCCACTAGACAAGGGCGAGTGAAGGTGTGCCGCTACCACCTCTAGCATGTTCACTCAACACTAACTCCTTATTTTAGCTATCTGTCTTAATAAAATATCTAAACTATATACACATACTCACTATGAGCGCTGGGCACACGATCAAACAATGGTAGCTACTCTGACAACATAGACATGTGTCAACATGGTGTTCACCAAGGTTGCTGACAAAATCGTTTTAGGACCGCATCACCAAGCTACTTTGAGTCCTGATTTGAGTACACTGAGTCGCCCGGCAGGCTTCACACAGAAACGTCTGCTTATTTCCCTCCTTTTGAAGGAATACACACATTGGATTTCCACACAGACACGACTAACCACTCGTTTCCAGGTCGTCTCTAATATCTTCATATCACAGAGAAATGGTGTACGATGTTCCCAACAGCTTCCTCACACTTGAAAACAAGTAGCCTTCACTTCACCGCTAACACAGGGCACTATATTCTTCCTTCTTCCAGGAGATCAACGAAGTACAACCATTCCTGACGACTGCTGTAACTCAAGTGATGTTACCATGTCCCCCAGTGTCATTGTGGACATTAGGTCTTACCCCCGATGTAAATTATAACAAGCCGACCCCTCCATGGTGCCTCCTCTCCATGGTGAGGGGCTCACGTACACCTCCCTCGGACCGGTGTGGGTTGCCTTTGCACCCACTCTCCGGGTGGTGTACGTGCAGAAGGGCTTCACGTAGGGGCCTTGTGAGCCATCGGACCACCCGCTGGAGGGGTCGCCCGTGAGGGGCCGCCCTGAGTGGATGGTTGGGTGTCCAGGCTGGGGCGATAGGGGGAATGGGGTATTAGCACCAGTATGGGAGAATGGACGATGTAGTAGGGATCCCCATGTTCAAAAGGGAGAGCACTGCTGGGGACGACTCACCCTTCCTCCACTGGCCCACGCTCGGCCTTCCTTGCTGCTCTGGTAGGTGGTATCCCTTGGTTCCAGGTCCAAAACGTTTCAATTGATTGCTGCATGATTGACGACACGACTTCTCTTACCCAGGCTCATGGGGTGGGCGACCGGGCCCCCTGAGTCGGACTGTCCTGGAAGACCGGGCTCTGTAGCCTCCCCACAACAGGGTCCGGTTTAGGCCCAGACCGGACTCCTCCTCCCTGCTATCCCCCCTCCCTTTGTGGTTGGGTCGGGCCCCAAACCCACTGTGGTGACGGCCTCGTTCCCCTTGCACGCACGACTCCATCTCTTATTGTGACTACTGCGCCTTATGACCCATCTCTCTCTAGAGGTTCTCATTGCCATCCCCGCTACGGCCGCTCTCGTGTGCTCCCTTCCCATACTAATTCATACCATGCCATGTTTCGTCCTGCTACGTGGACTAAGTACTTTGACCTCATCCTTTACCTGTGTCGTTGCTGCTCCTTCTCAAGATGCAGCCACCCGCTTAGCTGCCTTATCCTGCATTGGCGAAACCCCTGTTCGGGTCTCCAAGAACGCTCAGTTAAATGCCAGTGTTGGCACTGTTCTCCTCCCGCACCATGTTGCAACCGGTGTTAGAAATCTAAAAGACTACCACGAGGATATCAAGCATATCCTCGCGGCCCATGGTCATTCTGTCCATCAGGTGGATACGTTTATTCGTCCCCCTCGTGGTCGTCGTCGTCTGCCAATTCGGGTTGTGAAGATTACTTTTGGTGGTAGGACCCTTGTGCCCTCTGTCATTCTTGCTGGTGCCAGATGCTCCGTTCAGGAGTATATTCCAACTCCTCGGCTCTGTAATAAATGCTGGAGGTTTGGGCATGGTGCCCTCTGCTGCTCTGGTTCTGTCTCTCTCTCTCCCATGTGTGAGGATGTGGGCCACTAAGTTGGAGTGCACTTCCCCCCAAGCTCACTGCCTCAGTTGCGGTGAGGCCCACCCTACCTTCTCCCGCACGTGTATACGTTACAAACTTGAGGCACCGGGACCGTTTGTCTTTTCCTTAAGCGAGGCGCCAAGTTCATTGACTCCCCCCTTTTGCTGGTGTCTCTTATGCTCGCGTGTTGTGCTCTTCCTCTCCTTGTCCCTCCCACCTTCCTCAGTCTCACAACCGTTTCCCGGCCTTAGACCCGGACATGCCCACCTCATCCTCCCCTGTTCATTACGTTCTGTCCAAAAGGGTCCCCCTCCTGGTTCTCGGTCTATGGTTCCCCTTCTTTCTACCCAGTCTGTCATGTCTACTGCGTCTTCTTTCTCCTCTCCCTCTGATCCTCCTTTCCGTCATTCTCCTCCGTCTCTTGGCTCTCCACGCCGCTTGACTATGTGGGCTAATGTCCATCGCTCTCCTGGTGGTCATGTTGTTCACTCTGGTGCCCAGTACATTGCTGCTGGGACACCTGTCTCTGAGTCAGAAGCGAAAACCCAGCTCCTCTCCCTCCTCCTCCTCGGCAGGTAAGAAGGCTTCGCTTTCTTCTTCGCCCCCTATCTCTGATTCTATCGTTCCTTTTCCCTCCTGTTTCGGTGGTAGAGCCTCCTGTTCCTACTGTGGAGGTTTCTTTGGCCCCCGCTTCCGTCTCGGTTGCTGCCCTTGCTGAGGTGTGCTCCCCTCTTTCTTCCTCTCCTCCTCCTGCTCTCCTTGCCCTTCCCTCTCGGTTGTCTCCTCATCATCCTCCTCCTCCTCCTCTGGACCCTGCTCGTCCACCTCTGGTCTGTCCTCCCGCTCCTGTCTCTCCTTCTTTACTCAGTTTACCCATGCCCCCTATACCTGACTTCGCTGACCCTGTGCTTCTTTAACATGCTTTGTTCCTTTTTCACCTCTATTTCTTCTTCTTTCTCTGTTGCTATCCTATCTCTCTTTTTTGTCGATGTCTATTCTTCAGTGGAACATCCGTAGATATTACATCAATTTCCTTGACCTCCAACTTCTAATTTCACAGTTTTTGCCCCCCCCCCCTTTGTGTCTGTCTCCAGGAGCCGATGCTTGGTGCTCGTCCTGGTCGTTTCCGTGGCTATTCTTTTCTCTCCCCCACCCCCCTGCCCCAGCTGTTACTGGGGCCCATAACTCTTCTTCTTATGATTCGCTCTGATGCTCCCTTCGTCCCCTTACTTATTTCATTGCCTCTCCACTGTTCTGCTGCCCATATCTTTGTGCATAAAGGTAAGGTAAGGTAAGGTAATTAGCGAAAGAAGGCACCAAACCGGAAAGGCTATGTAGCACCATCAAAGTGCGAAATAATCAGAGGGCGCTAAATATCACCAAGAAAACCAATACGAGAACAAAAAACGCATAAGGCGAACGATATCAAAAGTATCCGATTCACCTAGAATTCTATCGAGGGACAAGTGACCGCGAGGGACGGTCGGAAAGCAAGACACTCGCTCGTCCTGGAAGTCAGGACATTCAACAAGGATATGCACAACTGTAAGAGGGACAACGCAATTCGGACAATAAGGAGCAGGGCGGCGCTCCATTAAGTGACCGTGGGTTAAGCGAGTATTGCCAACCCGCAGCTGCGCCAAAGCAGTTTCCCACCGCCAGTTACGGTGGAAGGGAAGGTTACGGTGTCCCCGTGGAAGGCCACGGGGACACACTACGTTTAAGAGTACGCAGCTTGTTACTAACCACAGAGGACCAACAACCCTGCCAACGGGCAAGGATGGAGGAATGAATAACAGGACAAAAGTCGGACTAAGGAAGACCTTTACAGGAGATGGGACAAGTACGGATAGCGTCCTTAGCGGCAGCATCTGCACGCTCATTGAAAGAAACACCAATATGGCTGGGAACCCAGCAAAACTCTACCTATTTAAATTTACTAGAAATAAGAAACAGCCATTGCTGAATCTCGATGACCACTGGGTGGACAGGATTAAAGGACCCATGAGCCATGAGGGCACTACGAGAGTCAACGACAACCACAAAGGAGGAATGAGAATGAGAAAGCAAGAGACGGAGAGCATTGAGAATAGCATAAAGTTCTGTCGTAAAGACGCTAGCCTCCGAAGGGAGGCGACACATATAAGTACGATCAGGAAAAACAATAGAGTAGCCCACACCGTCCGCAGACTTAGACCCATCAGTGAAGATGGAAATAGAGTGGGAGTGTGAAGAAAAGTGCTCAAGGAAGAGGCTTTTCAGAATTGTAGGAGGGGTAAAGGCTTTAGCAATACAAGTCAAGGACGTACAAAACTTGGGAAGGGGGACTCTCCACGGAGGTAAGGAAGGAACAATACGTGGAGAAACATTAGAAATATGAACAGAAAGAGAATCCTGTAAGCGAGATAACCGGACAGAAAGTGGGAGACAATGAAGAGAAACAGGAACCACAGGAGGAGGAAAAGTCAATGCACGACAGAGGCGAGAGGAAGGATGTTGGAAGGACCGCGCAAGATAGCGAAGACAGTAGCGATCACGGCGGTCCTGAAGAGAGAGACTCCCAGCAAGCACGTTTAGCCACACGGATGGTCCTACGGGCCACCTCACTCGCCTTCCGAAACAAAAGAAAAGACTCAACCGTCTGCCGGCGGCAATGTCTCTTCCAGGCTGCACGCTTACAGCGGACAGCCCGAGCACAGTCCAAACTACACCAGGGAACGCACTTCCGCGTTCCCCGATAGGAAGAGCGAGGAACAGAGTGGAGGGCAGCGTCAAAGACAGTGTCATGAAAAAGAAGGAGGGTGCGAGGGAGAGGTAAAACGGAGAGGTCGGAAATAGCAGCACGGAGAGTAAAGAGGCGCCAGTCAGCCTCGGCTTTTGTGCATAAAATGGTACACGGTTTGTTCCATTTGTCTCCCCCCCCCCCAACTGTCCCACTTTCTCTTCCCGATCTTAAACACCCCCTGGACTCATTGCTGGAGCCTGTGCTCCTGCTGGGTGATTTCTATTGTCGTTATGCCCTTTGGGGTGATGTGCTGACAAACACCCGGGATCGCCTTCCTGAACCGTTCATCCTCTCTTTTTCACTGTCTCCTCTGAATTCTGGTGAGCCCACTCATTTGGACTCTCGAACCCGCTCACTTTCCTGTCTTGATCCTTCACTTTGCTCGTCATCCCTTTACTTAGATTTTGAGTGGTGGGTCCTGGAAGACCTCCATGGTAGTGACCATTTTCCCATCATTGTTACCTTTTTCTCTTTTCATGCTCCTCTCTCCTTCCCTAGGTGGCGGTTTGCTGAGGGTGACTTTCGCCTCTTTACCCTCCGTGCTACTATCTCCGACCACTCTGTTCTGCCTCTCCCTCGCGCCCTCCTCCTTTTTCATGACACAGTCTTTGACGCTGCCCTCCGTTCTATTCCTCACTCTTCCTCTCAGGGAACGCGGAAGTGCGTTCCCTGGTGGAATGAGGACTGTGCTCAGGCTGTCCGCTGTAAGCGTGTAGCCTGGAAGAGAGACAGCCGCCGGCAGATGGTTGAGTCTTTTCTTTTCTTTCAGAAGGCGAGTGCGGTGGCCCGTAAAACCATGCGTACAGCTAAACGTGCATGTTGGTTGCTTATGTCTCCACCATTAAGTCCGAAACTCCTCTGTCACTGGTCTGGAAGCGTACCGGCAAGATAGCAGGTAAGTTCGTTCCTGATGTCTCGCCAGTCCTTCACCTCCGTGGCAGGAATCTCCCTCTCTTCCTCCAAAGTTTCATCTCTCATCGTTCCTTTCGAGTGACGCTTGGTACCACTCTCTCTGCCCCTTTTAGGCAGTATGAGGATGTACCCCAGGGTAGTGTTTTGAGCACTACTCTTTTTCTAGTTGCCATCAATAGTCTTCTTTCCTCTCTTCCTTCTGGCGTCTTCTCCGCTCTCTATGTTGACTATCTTGCCCTTTGCTGTCGGGGTGATGATTCGCCTCTCCTTCAACGGCGGCTTCAACTTGCAAGTGATGCCGTCTCATCTTGGGCCACCGATCATGGCTTCAAGTTTTCTACGTCAAAGACTTGTGCTATGATTTTTACTCGGAAGCATGTCGTTCTTCGTCCCTCTTTGTCGCTTTATGGTCATCCCTTTGTGTACAGGGATTCCACTAAGCTTTTGGGGTTAATCTTTGACACTCATTTGTCTTGGTCGCCCCATATCTCTTACCTCAGAGATGAATGCTCTAAGGCCCTTACCCTCCTTAAAGATTTTGTCCCATACTTCTTGGGGGCAGATTTACCCTGTTTACTTGTCTGCTTCTCCTCCTATTCTTTGCCGTCAGCTTGTAATTGACTCTGGCTTCCTATCCCACCAGGACCGCCGTGATCGCTACTGTCTTCGCTATCTTGCGCGGTCCTTCCAACATCATTCCTCTCGCCTCTGTTGTGCTTTGACTTTTACCCCACCTGTGGTTCTTGTTCCTCTTCACCATCTTCCTCTTTCTGTAAGTTTGTGTCGTTTACAAGATTCTCTTTCGGTTCGTCTTACCAATGTTTCTCCTAGAGTTTTTCCTACCATGCCCCCATGGTCCCCCTTCCCAAATTTTGTACTTCCCTGACCTGCATCACTAAACCTTTTACCCCTCCTACGGTCCTGAAACGCCTTTTCACAAGCACTTTTCTTCACACTCCTGCTCCATTTCCATCTTCACTGATGGGTGTGGGCCACACCGTCTGCTGACGGTGTGGGCCTTGTGTATCTGATTTCGAATCAGATCTTAGCGATATTTTATCGTGAAGGCTTGATTCCTTGCTGCTACTCATACTCTCTGACGAAACTAAATTCCAAAGGGTAACGAAGAACACTACAGCCGAATTGAAAGCAAAGGTCGACAAATTGATCGAAACTGTGAACGCCAAGAAATCCGGACTCCACCGGGTGTCCAGCTGCTGAACGCCATTTTTGACCAGATGAGTGGCAGTGTTGATGGCTTCAGGGTTATCTTGAGATCTTGAGATGATTTCGGGGCTTTTAGTGTCCCCGCAGCACGGTCCTCGACCAGGCCTCCACCCCCAGGAAGCAGCCCGTGACAGCTGACTAACACCCAGGAACCTATTTTACTGCTAGGTAACAGGAGCATAGGGTGAAAAACTCTGCCCATTGTTTCTCACCGGCGCCTGGGATCGAACCCAGGACCACAGGATCACGTGTCCAGCGGGCTGTCCACTCGGCCAACCGGCTCCCATGCACCGGGTCGCCATAGGTTCTCCCCTAGGTGTCC